>NC_041382.1:339003852-339148958 GCF_002162155.2 Triticum dicoccoides
CCCCCGATACAATCCATAGATTCATCAAAACAAGCAATCTATGCAACGAAAACAAAATCTGTCAAAAACATAACAGTCTGTAATGATATGATCAAATGCAATACTTCTGTAACTCCAAAAAATCTAAAAAATCAGGACAACATGAAGAACTTATGTATCAATCGTGTGTAAAAAATTCACCATTTTATCACGTTCCAGTGAATTTAAACAATTTTGCTACTAGGCGTAAACGTTTCTTTTTTATGGAATCTAGTCAATTAACAACCAAATCATCCCAAAGGCTTTACTTGGCACAAACACTAACTAAAACACAAAAACACAATTATAATAGTATCATAATTGTGTGCACACAAAAAACAGAAAAGAAAAAGGGAAAATAAAGATAATTATTAGGTTGCCTCCAAACAAGTGTTATTGTTTCACGCCCCGAATAGGGTAATGCACAGTTTCAAGTATTGTCATCTTAAGTTTTCATACCATAGGTGGCCTCATAATTGATTCATATGATGGCTTAATTATGTTTCTAGGGAAGTGTTCTATTCCTTTCTTTAATGGAAATTTAAATCTTATATTACCTTCTCTCATATCAATAATAGCACCTATGGTTCATAGGAAATGCCTACCGAGTATTATAGGACTAGACGGATTGCATTCAATATCAAGCACAATGAAATCAATGGGAACATAATTTCTATTAGCAGGAATAATCATTTACTCTACCCAATGTTTTCTTAATAGTTGAATTTTCTAAGTGTAAATTAAGGGATCATTCATCCAAATCCTGAAAGCCTAGCACACTAGATAAAGATTTTGGTATAGTGGAAACGCTAGCACCCAAATTACATAGAGCATTACATTCATAATTTTTAATCTTTACATTAATAGTTGGTTCCCATTCATCATGCAACTACCTAGGTATTGAAACCTCCAACTCTAGTTTTCCTTCAAAAGCTTTCATCATAACTTCTAATATGTTTAGTAAAAGCTTTATTTTGTTCATAAGAATTGCGTGAATTTATCATGGATTGCAACAAGGAAATACACTCAATTAAAGAACAACTATCATAATTAAAGTCCTTCTAATTCAAAGTAGTGGGTACACCACTAGTTAAAATTTTTGACCTCTCCAAACCCACTTTTATCATTTTTATCTATACGATCATCACCCTCCGAACAATTGGTACGCCTTCTAACTAAAGTTGACTCGTATTGAGTACCTTTTTCATCAAGTTTTATGTTACTAAATAAAGACTCAAGGGGTGAGACACCGATCATTTTAATATCTTCATCATGATTTTGGTAAAATCGGGTGGAATAGCCTTTTCTAGGAATTCTTGCTTAGCTCTCAACCCAATGGTTCTTTATTTACTTTCATTACTGGAGACATAGATAGATTTAATGGACTCATTAATATCAAGCTTAGGTGGCAAAATTTTAGATTTGAGATTTTCCACATCATGAGCAATTCTATCCATGTTCCTTGCCATATCATCAACTTTATTCAATGTTTCCTCTACCATAGCATTAAAAATCTTTTGAGCATTAATGAATTATTTAATATTACTTTCAACATCAGTAGGTATCCTATTATTGTTATAAGAATTTCCATAGGAATTACCATAATTATTGGAGGAATTTCTGGGATACGACCTAGGATTAAAATTGCCTCTATAAGCATTGTTATTAAAATTATTTCTAGAGACAAAATTCACATCAACGAAATCATTGTTTTGCTCAATAAAAGTAGATAATGGCACATCATTAGGATCAATATGTGAAGTCTTACTAACAACGATTTTCATAAGAGCATCCATTTTATCACTCAATGTAGTGATTTCTTTAACAGAATTTACCTTCTTACCAGTTGGAGCTCTTTTAGTGTGCCATTGAGAGTAAGTTGGGATAATATTATCAAGGCATTTGGTAGCTTCTCCTAATGTGATTTCCATAAAGGTTCCAACTACAGTAGAGTCTAGAATATTTTTAGAAACAAAGTTCAGTCCCGCATAATTTTTCTATATAATCATCCATAAACTTAAACCATGAGTGGGACAATTTGTTTTCATTAACTTCATTCCCTCCCAAGATTGTGCAACATGTTGATGCTCAAGTTGCTTAAAATTCATAATTTGATTTCTTAGAGAAATATTTTTTGTGGGAGGAAAATACTTGGCAATAAAAGCATCCTTGCACTTATCCCAAGAATCAATACTATTTCGAGGTAAGGATGAAAACCAAGTGTTAGCATGGTCTAGTAGTGAGAACTCAAATAATTTCAATTTCACAATATCACTATCCACATCTTTCTTCTATTGCATATCGCATAATTCAACGATAGTATTTAGATGGCATGCAACATCTTCATTAGGACTACCAGAAAATTGTTCTTTCATAACAAGATTTAGCAAAGTGGCATTAAATCGATGAGCAATTGGAGTACCAATAAAATCATTAATATTAGCACTTGAAAAATCACACAACTTAGTGCTTTCTTAAGACATAATGACAAAGCAAGCAAATGAGCAAATAAAAATATTTTTGTGTTTTTGTAAAAAACATAGAAGTGGGGGAGCTGAAAATGAGAGGCAAAGGAAAATAAAAATAAGAGCAAGTAGATGATAGTTTGTGCGAAGGTCCTTGATAGGTTTTGGTGATGTCTACTACACAACCTTCTTCTTGTAGAAGTTGTTGGGCCTCCACGTGCAGAGGTTTGTAGGACAGTAGCAAATTTCCCTCAAGTGGATGACCTAAGGTTTATCAATCCATGGGAGGCATAGGATGAAGATGGTCTCTCTCAAGCAACCCTGCAACCAAATAACAAAGAGTCTCTTGTGTCCCCAACACACACAATGGTAAATTGTATAGGTGCACTAGTTCGGCGAAGAGATGGTGATACAAGTGCAATAATGATGGTAGATATAGGTTTTTGTAATCAGAAAATATAAAAACAGCAAGGTAACTAATGATAAAAGTGAGCACAAACGGTATTGCAATGTGTTGAAACAAGGCCTAGGGTTCATACTTTCACTAGTGCAATTTCTCTCAACAATAATAACATAATTGGATCATATAACTATGTAGCAACCAGACCTTAAACAGTCTGATCTCTGTGCATCAGTGTCATCCCTAGATCGGTAATGCTGACACGCACAGTACTTGAGGATTTATAACAGAGTAGCAATCACACACTTATTACATCGAATGTCTCAAAAGATAACTTATTACAATAAATATGGCTTAAGGCCATCTAATACAATAACAACGGAAGGCTTGGAAGATAAAGTGAGTCCATCAACTCCAAGGGCATCACTGAGTGAAAGACCACGACCTAAGGCACCTTACTCGTCGTCTGAAAAGTCTGCAACATAATACGTTGCAGCCCGAAAACGGGCCAGCACATGGAATATGCTGGCAATGTAACACAAGAGAGTAATGAACAATGTAATGCTATCACTACATGCATATATGGCTGGTGGAGGTTGTATGGTTAATAGGTTTTGCGAAAAGCCAATTTTTCCCTACTGCAAAGGAATATATTTTATTTAACTACAAAGTTGGTTGAAAACATTGAGAATGGTAAACCCCATCTCAATCCCAATTAAAAGTAATTAATAACCCAATCAAAATATATTTAAGAGTGATGAGAGCCACATGATAATCCAAGAACTAGATACTCAAGATGTCCATAACTAGGGACACAGCTAACCATGATTAGTTTGTACACTCTTCAGAGGTTTGTGCACTTTTCCCCACAAGACTCGATCTCCTCCGTTGGATTTCTTGCACTACAAGATGTTTGAGAAACGGATGACCGAGACACAGTCTTTCCGAAGAGGTCACCTTAACTGATAGATAGGTCAGTACACCTACAATCCCCTACATCTGCTAGCCCATCATGGAAAGGTTTCCCACAACTTACTCAACTATGCCAGAGCCCATAATGGCATGTGGCTACACACGGAAGGTCCCAGCACGAAAATCTTATGATCCCTTTGAGCCTGGGTGGCAGTCCATAGGAGAATCACACGATACCCCGGGATTTCCAAAAATACAGGCAATCACTGGGTTCTCCAGGTTCCTTAATCCACCCAGATGTGTATTGTATTTGCCACCTTAAGTTAACCATTAAATTAACAACTCACATCTATCATGGATACACTCAAACCCAAACCACGTCTACGAGCATAACATGGCAATATAAGCATAACGTAGAAGTAACTCCCAGGGTTTGATAATAAACCAGGTGAATAGGTACTACCTCATCGACTTCCCAACCCACAATTTATTCAGATCCTAACCATGCAATTGTTGGAGGGTTGATCTAATGCAATAAAAATTGGGTAGCAAAGAGGTATGATCAAAGTGTTACTTGCCTTGTTGATGATCCGTGAAACCTAGAGACTCGTAGTAGCACGCTTCACACTATGGGTACTCTATCGCAATCAAACAAGCATACAATAAGAAATCGAGCAAGGGGCACGGGTAAAACTCGAATAAGAAGAAATAACCAGAAATTTCAACTTAAGAACTCCGGTTTGCAAAAAGAATCAAATCAAACGAAGCAACGAAAATCAAACTGCGAAAGAAACAAGCTTCGTTTACTAATCTAGACTAAAGTCAAAGTTTGCAGTAGCAAAAAATTGTTTAAGTTGGTTAAACAGAAAGAGGGCTTCGAGACGAAACTCTAGGCGCTTGAATCGCCTGATTCCGATAAACGAGCGAAAAGATAAACTAAAACGAAAATCAGATCAGAAATCGCGATCGAAAATAATCACGATAAATCTGAGAAAAAGAAAAATTGACGAACAGGCTAACGAACGAACGTTCGCTGTCTACGACTAAACGGGCGAAAACCGTTCGTTAAAACGAACGTATGGACGAACGTCCGCTAAATTATTAAACCGAAAAAACCGAACTGAAACGAAAAAATGGATCTAGGGTTTTCGAAAAAAAATGACCAGTTTTTCTCGCGAAAACCGAGGCGGCGGTGGCTAACTTCGGCGGGTCCGGCGAGATGGTGGTGTCGGCGGTGCGGCTCCGGCGCGGTGGCCCGACGGCGGGTGGCGGCGCTGGCGGCAAGCGGTGGCTAGGGTTGCGGGGCGGCGGGCTGTTGGGCGCGGGGCTCGGCCGGTGCGGCTTATAAAGCCCTCCCGGGCGGAGTCCCGCTCGGGTACGTCCCGGAGTCGGTTGACTTTTTTTTAAATAATTCTGACGTGCAGAAAAAGAAAGAAAAGAAATACTAAACGGACTCCAAAAATTCCGAAATAAATTTTCCCCGTCCTCTAAAAATATGTCGAACAAGATGAACATTTATTTGGGCCTAAAGTGCAATTTTGAAAAATGTGTATTTTTTCCTAATTCAAATAAAATAGCAATAAAACTCCGAATAAAAATCTTATTTGATTTTAATATTAAAGCTCCAATATTTCTTTATTTTGAGGAAGTCATTTTATCCTCTCTCTTTTATTTTTATAAAAGAAATATTTGAAGAGAAAATAGTTAAAATCAAATGATCCTCTTTTCAAAATTTGAGAAAAACTCAAATATGAAAATAATGAAATCCCCAAGTCTCTCCGTAGGTCCTTGAGTTGTGTGGAATTTCTAGGATCAAGCCAAAATGCAATAAAATATGATATGCAATGATGATCTAATGTATAACATTCCAAATTGAAAATTTGGGATGTTACAAACCTACCCCCTTAAGATGAATCTCACCCTCGAGATTCGGGTTGGCTAGAAAATAGATGAGGGTGATCTTTCCGTAGGTCTTCCTCTCATTCCCAGGTGGCTTCATCTTCGGTATGGTCACTCCACTGAACCTTGCAAAACTTGATAACTTTGCTGCGCGTGACTCGACTGGCAAAATCAAGAATCTTGACTGGCTTCTCCTCGTAGGTCAAATCGCTATCTAACTGTATTTCTTCCACTGGCACTGTATCTCTCAGAGGGATATCAACCATCTCTGTGTGGCACTTCTTCAACTGTGAAACGTGGAACACATCATGAACTCCTGACAATCCTTTGAGCAATTCTAGTTTGTAAGCAACTTCTCCCATACGTTCCAAAACCTTGTATGGTCCCACAAAACGTGGTGCTAACTTCCCTTTAACTCCAAATCGCTTCACTCCTCGAAGTGGTGATACACGAAGATACACTATGTCTCTGACTTAGTAAATTGTCTCCTTGTGTTTAGAATCTGCATAACTCTTTTGCCGGAACTGGGCTACCTTGAGTCTATCGCGAATCAGCTTAACCTTCTCTTCAGACTCTTTAATCAAATCGGGTTCAAACAATTGTCGGTCTCCAATTTCATCCCACAACAATGGTGTCTTGCACCTCCTTCCGTACAATGCTTCGAAAGGGGCCATCTTCAAGCTGGTTTGGTAACTGTTGTTGTAAGAGAACTCTGCGCAAGGAAAATCGTCCCAACTAGATCCATAATCTAGTGCAGAAGCTCTCAACATGTCCTCCAGAATCTGATTGACTCTCTTATTGTGTCCATCCGTCTGCGGGTGAAAAGTTGTACTGAACTCTAGCTTGGTTCCCAAAGTTTCATGCAACTGATTCCAAAACTTTGAGGTAAACTGGGTTTCTCTATCTGATACAATTGTCCTCGGAACTCCATGCAAACACATGATCCTGGTCATGTATATCTTTGCCAACTTAGCACTGGTGTAAGTGGTCTTCACTGGGATGAAATGAGCTACTTTCGTCAAACGATCGACTACAACCCATATCGAGTCATAGCCTAAAAGAGTCCTGGGTAATCCCGTGATAAAATCCATGCCTAGCTTATCCCACTTCCATTTGGGTATCGGCAATGGCTGTAGCAATCCTGCTGGCTTCTGATGTTCTGCCTTCACTCTCTGACATATATCACAAACTGCTACATACTCCGCAATATCCTTGTTCCTTTCGGTCCACCAGAAACTATCCTTCAAATTCAGATACATCTTGGTATTTCCTGGGTGAATCGAATATGGCGAATCATGGGCCTCCTGTGAAATTAGCTTCCTGATCTCTTGATCATTTGGCACATATACGCGGTCCTTAAACCATAAGGTATCGTGCTCATCCTCGCTAAATCCCTAGGCTTTTCCTTTGCTCATCCTTTCCTTTATCTTGGCAATCCCCTTGTCCGTCCTCTAAGCTTCTCTGATCTTATCCATCAAAGTATATTGAATCTCCAAAGCTGCTACATAGCCTCTCGAAACTATTTCCAAACATAGCTCACGAAGGTCTTCTGCTAACTCCTTAGGTAACTCTCCGGTCATGAGTGTGTTGACATGACTCTTGCGGCTCAACGCATCGGCTACTACGTTAGATTTTCCGGGATGATAATGCAACTTCATACCATAATCCTTAATGAGTTCCAACTATCTCCTCTGTCTGAGATTTAACTCCTTCTGTGTGAAGATATACTTCAAACTCTTGTGATCCGTGTATACTACACAATGGTTTCCGATGAGAAAATGTCTCCAAGTTTTCAACACATGTACTATGGCTGCTAACTCCAAATCATGCATGGCATAATTTAACTCATGGGGTTTAAGGTGTCGTGAGGCATATGAAACAACTCTTCGTTCCTGCATAAGCACTGCTCTAAGTCCTCGACAAGAAGCGTTGCAATCCACTTCATAATCTTTGCGTTGATCTGGTAGAATCAACACTGGTGAGGTAACCAAATGTTTCTTCAACTCCTGAAAACTAGCCTCACATTCCTCAGTCCATTTGAACTTGGTGTCCTTCTTCAACAACTCAGTCATAGGCTTTGCAATCTTGGATAAATTCTCAATGAACCTCCGGTAGTATCCTGCGAGTCCAAGAAAACTCCGGATATCTCCAACTGACGTGGGTGCCTCCCAATTTGTCATAGTGACAACTTTGGTGGGGTCTACTGCTATTCCTTCTCCGGATATAACATGTCCAAGGAATCCAACTTCCTTCAACCAGAACTCGCACTTGCTGAACTTGGCGTATAGCTAATGTTCTCTGAGCTTCCCAAGTACCAAACGCAAATGCTCTTTATGCTCCTCTTCATTCTTCGAGTAAACCAGAATATCATCTATGAACACCACAACGAACTTATCCAAAAACTCCATAAACACCGTGTTCATCATGTTCATAAAATAGGCAGGTACATTAGTCAGGCCAAATGACATAACCGTATACTCATATAGTCCGTACCTTGTGGTAAAAGCTGTCTTAGGTATATCCTGCTCTCGAATCTTCAGTTGGTGGTACCCTGATTGCAGTTCGATCTTGGAAAACACCTTAGCTCCTTGCAGCTGATCAAACAAACCATTAATCATAGGCAGTGGGTACTTGTTCTTGATCGTCACCTCATTCAATCCTCGATAATCAACAACCATCCTTAACGATCCATCCTTCTTCTCCACTAGAAGTACTGGCGATCCCCAAGGTGACGAACTTGGGCGAATATATCCTTTATCCAATAACTCCTTAATCTGCTTCTTAATTTCCTCTAAATCCTGTGCGGGCATCCTGTACGGTCTCTTAGATATTGGCCCTGTGACTGGCAAAAGCTCAATCAAGAACTCGATGTCTCTATCCGGTGGCATGCCTGGCAACTCTTCAGGAAATACATCCGGGAAATCCTTCACCACTGGTACTTACTCCTGTACAACTCCTAATAAGGAATTTACTTGAGTCCTAATCGGCACATGCCGGGATACATACTTGATCCTTCTTCCTTCTGGGGTGGTGAGCAAAATTGACTTACTGGCGCAATCGATGTTTCCTCCGTACATCGATAGGAAATCCATGCCCAGAATCACATCCAAACCTTGCGACTCCAAAATTATCAAGTCCGAAGGGAAAACATGACTACCTATGGTTAATGGCAACTGAAAACATCCACGGCTTGCCATATACTCGGCTCCGGGTGAGGTTACTAGCTTGGGTGTCTTAAGAACTCTAGTGGGCAACTTATACTTATCCACAAATCCCCTTGATATGTATGAATGCGATGCACCAGTATCAAAAAGAACGACTACAGTAAATGACAACCAAAAACTTACCTATTACTGCATCTAGCTGGGCTTCAATCTCCTCCACGTTAACGTGGTTCACTTGTCCCCTATTAAAAGGGTTAGGCTTCTTCCCAAAGCTTCCATTTCCGTTTCCATTCTTAGCTTCAGGACATTCATTGGCGTAATGTGTAGTCTTCTGGCACTTGTAGCAAGTAACGTGGCTTAGATCTTTCTTGGAGGGCGTTGTTGGGTTGGAACGGTTCTGTCTGTTGCTTCCTCCATTACCATTCACGTTCTTGGAGCCACTATGGTTGTGCGAACTCCCTCTAGGGTGATTGTGACCTCCATGGTTATGCTGAAGGGGTCCTCCTGAGTTCAGGGTAAAATGGGGTCGCTGCTGAGCTCCAGAATTATACTTCCCCTGTCCATACTTCCTCTTGCGGTTATCAATCTGCTGCTGCTTCCCTTCAATCATGAGAGCTCTATCTACCAACTCCTGGTAGTTATTGAAATTTGCCACCATCAACTGCATGCTCAGCTGATCATTCAGTCCTTCTAGGAACTTCTCCTGCTTAGCTGCATCTGTAGCGACATCATCTGGGGCATAACGTGCTAACTTACTAAAGTCATCAACATACTGGCCAACTGTGCGTCCTCCTTGGCGTAAGTTGTGAAACTCACGCTTCTTCATGGCCATAGCTCCTGTTGATACATGGGCAGTGCGAAAGGCCTGCTAGAACTGGTCCCATGTAACAGTGGCTATAGGATAGGTGACAGTGAAATTCTCCTACCATGAGGCTGCTGGTCCATCCAATTGGTGTGCGGCAAAACGCACCTTCTCAGCATCTGTGCATCCTGCAATGGTTAACTCCCTTCCAATCCTACAGAGCCAATCATCTGCTACTATCGGCTTGGTGCTACTGGAAAACACCGGCGGCTGTAACCTCTGAAAACGGGCTAAGTTGTCAACTGGGGGTGGTGGTGGTGGGTTGTTGTTGTTGTTGTTGTTGTTGTTGTTGTTTCCTTGGTTCTGAACTAACAACTGCATCAGGGTATTCTGCTGTTGGATCAATTGAGTGAGCTCCGGTGGAAAGGTAAATCTGGGGTCACGTCTCGGAGGCATCTGAGGGTTTAGAGGGAAGAGAATAGAATAGAATGAGGTCTAGTGAGAAAACACTACCCATATGCACATGAGACAAACACAATCATATCACTCAATCAATCAAGCAAGGGCATACAATCGAGCTAGAACTATCGTTACAAAAGTGCTCGGACTATACTATATACATGGTGGAATACTACTACTTTTTTGGTGGTCGACTAGAAATATTGATCGGTCGAAGACTCCATGATATCTGGTCCAGCTTCATCGACATAGTCATCATTGCTATCGTTGGGGTCCGAGTCAGTGTCATCAATGATGATGTAGTCTTCAGAACGAATCTCCTTGGGTTCAATGTCTTCTCCTCCTAGCGCGGGGTCTGCCATGAATACTCCTAGCTTCCTTGCCAGGTCGTCATTCTTCTCCACTAGTACGACGATTTCCTCCTCATAATCTTCACGAGTAGCCTTGAGTTCTTCTTCAAGCTCCATGATCCTTGTCATTGCCTTCTTCAGATCTATCATACCTGTGCACATCTAATTCTCCTGGTGGTGAATATGCTGGTTTAACTCCTGGATGAAAGCTGCAATGGATCTATCCTTCCTGGTGCTGATCCTCTCCCATTTCTCATCTCGGCGCCCACAAATCTAGTAGATAGTATCCTTAAGATCCTTACGGTAAACTTCTCCAATGCGTCCCATCATGATGTGGGCTGCCATACTCTTTCCTAGACTCCAGGATGATGCATCAAAGGAAAACTCTATGGGCTTAGTGACTGGTGTGAATGTCCTTCCTGGAACTTGAACTTGAATCATCCAGCGCTCCTCTTCTGGTAGAGTGGCGTTGTAGGTCCCGGTGAAGCTTGGTATTCCAATGTTCAAGTACTTAGTGACTTCCTTCAAGTGTCGCCAAAAGGTGCTTCTTCATCTGGTTGTGCAAACTTGTTCCTTGCGTCCGCCATCCTAAAGAGTAGCAAATGGAGAGGAGTCAGAAATTAGGAGAGAGTAGTGATCTAGGTCTTTAGCTTAGTGGTCGTGTCCTACAGACAGCGTGTGCTCTGATACCATCTTGTAGCAACCAGACCTCAAACAGTCTGATCTCTGTGCATCAGTGTCATCCCTGGATCGGTAATGCTGACACGCACAATACTTGAGGATTTATACCAGATTAGCAATCACACACTTATTACATCGAATGTCTCAAAAGAGAACTTATTACAATAAATATGGCTTAAGGCCATCTAATACGATAACAGCGGAAGGATTGGAAGATAAAGTGAGTCCATCAACTCCAACGGAATCACAAAGTGAAAGACCACGACCTAAGGCACCTTACTCGTTGTTTGAAAAGTCTGCAACATAATACGTTGCAGCCCAAAAATGGGTCAGCACATGGAATATGCTGGCAACGTAACACAAGAGAGTAATGAACAATGTAAAGCTATCACTACATGCATATATGGCTGGTGGAGGCTGTATGGTTAATAGGTTTTGTGAAAAGCCAATTTTTCCCTACTGCAAAGGAATATATTTTATTTAACTACAAAGTTGGTTGAAAACATTGAGAATGGTAAACCCCATCTCAATCCCAACTAAAAGTAATTAATAACCCAATCAAATTATATTTAAGAGTGATGAGAGCCACATGATAATCCAAGAACTAGATACTCAAGATGTCCATAACTGGGGACACAGCTAACCATGATTACTTTGTACACTCTTCAGAGGTTTGTGCACTTTTCCCCACAAGACTCGATCTCCTCCGTTGGATTTCTTGCACTACAAGATGTTTGAGAAACGGATGACTGAGACACAGTCTTTCCGAAGAGGTCACCTTAACCGATAGATAGGTCAGTACACCTACAATCCCCTACATCTGCTAGCCCATCATGGAAAGGTTTCCCACAACTTACTCAACTATGCCAGAGTCCATAATGGCATGTGGCTGCACACGGAAGGTCCCAGCATGAAAATCTTATGATCCCTTTGAGCATGGGTGGCAGTCCATAGGAGAATCACACGATACCCCGGGATTTCCAAAAATACAGGCAATCACTGGGTTCTCCAGGTTCCTCAATCCACCTAGATGTGTATTGTATTTGCCACCTTAAGTTAACCACTAAATTAACAACTCACATCTATCATGGATACACTCAAACCCAAACCACGTCTACGAGCATAGCATGGCAATATAAGCATAACGTAGAAGTAACTCCCAGGGTTTGATATTAAAACAGGTGAATAGGTACTACCTCATCTACTTCCCAACCCACAATTTATTCAGATCCTAACCATGCAATTGTTGGAGGTTTGATCTAATGCAATAAAAATTGGGTAGTAAAGAGGTATGATCAAAGTGTTACTTGCCTTGTTGATGATCCGTGAAACCTAGAGACTCGTAGTAGCACGCTTCACACTCCGGGTACTCTATCGTAATCAAACAAGCATACAATAAGCAATCGAGCAAGGGGCATGGGTAAAACTCGAATAAGAAGAACTAACCAGAAAGTTCAACTTAAGAACTCCGGTTTGCAAAAAGAATCAAATCAAACGAAGCAACAAAAATCAAACTGCAAAGGGAACAAGCTTCGTTTACTAATCTAGACTAAATTCAAAGTTTGCAGTAGAAAAAACTTGTTTAAGTTGGTTAAACAGAAAGAGGGCTTCGAGACAAAACTCTAGGCGCTTGAATCGCCTGATTTCGATAAACGAGCAAAAAGATAAACTAAAACGAAAATCGTATCAGAAATCACAATCGAAAATAATCACGATAAATCGGAGAAAAAGAAAAACTGACGAACAAGCTAACAAACGAACATTCGCTGTCTACGACTAAACGGGCGAAAACCGTTTGTTAAAACGAACATATGGACGAACGTCCGCTAAATTATTAAACCGAACCAAAACGAAAAAACAGATCTAGGGTTTTCTAAAAAAACGATCAGTTTTTCTCGCGAAAACCGAGGCAGCGGTGGCTAACTCCAGCGGGTCCGGCGAGACGGCGGCAAGGGCGGTGCGGCGAGCGGGGTGGCGACGGGTGGCGGTGCTGGCGGTGGCTAGCGGCGGCGGCTAGGGTTGCGGGGCGGCGGGCTGTTGGGCTCGGGGCTCGGCCGGCGTGGCTTATAAAGCCCCCCCCCCCCCGGGCGGAGTCCCGCTCGGGTATGCCTCGGAGTCGGTTGACTTTTTTTTAAATAATGCCGACGTGCAGAAAAAGAAAGAAAACAAATACTAAATGGACTCCAAAAATCCCGAAATAAAATTTCCCCGTCCACTAAAAATATGACGGACAAGGTGAACATTTATTTGGGCGTAAAATGAAATTTTGAAAAATGCGTATCTTTTCCAAATTCAAATCAAATAGAAATAAAACTCTGAATAAAAATCTAATTTGATTTTAATATTAAGTCTCCAATATTTCTTTATTTTGAGGAATTCATTTTATCCTCTCTCTTTTATTTTTATAAAATAAATATTCGAAGAGAAAATAATTAAAATCAAACGATCCTCTTATCAAAATTTGAGAAAAACTCAAATATGAAAATAACGAAATCCCCAACTCTCTCAGTAGGTCCTTGAGTTGCGTAGAATTTCTATGATCAAGCGAAAATGCAATAAAATATGATATGCAATGATGATCTAATGTATAACATTCCAAATTGAAAATTTGGGATGTTAGAAACTATCCCTCAACATGCAACAAAGAGTCACTCCAAAGTCACTAATAGCGGAGAACAAATGTCGGTGTACTAGATTAGGGGTACCCTAGTACCCCGAACTTGTGCACGGGCAGTTGCAGCACCCCGCGGCAAAGGCTTGCCGGGTGATCGCCAAGATCCCCCAAGGTTCCCTTGGAGCCATCCAAGAACAAAGTATTTAAGCTAAGGAGACAAGACCCCGGCAAGGGGAGCTTGCCGGGAAGGCCAACCAAGGCGCTCCAATGAATTTGCCGCGATGCGCCACGCGCTCCGGCAAGGCAACAAGGCCCCGGCAAGAGGAGCTTGCCGGGAAGACAAACCAAGGTACCTCGAAGCCCGGTGAGCGACAAGCTTCCGGACTCGACAAGATAACAACAGCGGCAAGGCGCTTGCCGCGGCAGGCGGCCACTCTGCGTCCGCGCTCCAGCGCATCCACCAACGTGTCGCTCTGGGGGCCTCTCCGGACGTGCGTGGCGGGAGGCTGTGCAGCTAGCGGTGCGCAGTGGCGTGCGAACCTGACAAGATCGCCATCGTGGCGAACGGTGGCGCCCCTAACGGTCCTTTTCTGCACTGTTCGGGCGACTCAGGCGGGCATTTAATGCCCTTGTCCCCTGCCGTCAGAGTTAGGTAGGGTGCACTGTACAAGCAACTGTATCAACTACCTCGCTTTTTACGTTTTTACCCTCCTCTGCGTTGCCACCTGTCGGTGACCCCTTTAGTGTATAAAAGGAGGCCCATGCGCAACGTAAAGGGGGATCGGCTCATAGGTTCGGGGCCTCAGACAGTTTGCTTCAATCCAGCCGTAGCCCAGAGAACATCACACTCTCACTTTGGAGAGCAAGAACACCAGATAATACAACCAGACAAGCAGCAGTAGGAGTGTTATCTCTCCGGAGAGCTCCGAAGCTGGGTAAATTGCTCGTGTGCCTCGCCTCGATCTGCTCTTCGTGCGATCTCCGCCCCCTGCCAAACCGAAAGGGGCCCGGTCCGCCGGCCCCATAGGTGTTCGAGGATCAGTTTCCCCGACATCTTTGGCGCGCCAAGAAAGTCCCCAAGATCAACACCACAGATGCTGAGGGGCAGTCTGCTCCGGTAAGCCTTATGGTTTGTTCCGTTGAAGCAGACACTCCCGACAAGTTTTGCTCCGGCAAGCTTGCCGGGGAACATCAAGCTCCGGCAGGGCCGCAAGTCCTTGCCGTAGAAGCAGATGTTCTCGCAGCAGCAAATGTGCCTTTAGTCCTTGTTGTCGAGCCACAAGCTCCAGCATGGGCACAGCAGATTGTCCATTTCCTTCAGACAGGAGAACTTCCCGAAGAGCAAGAAGAAGCGGAAAGAGTAGCCTGGCAGTCAAGTATGTACCAGTTTGTCGATAGCATACTGTACAGAAAAAGACTCAACGGTGTGAAATTGAAGTGTATTCGCCGGGAAGATGGACAAAAGATGTTGGCAGAGATACATGGAGGCATATGTGGCCACCACATAGGCGCAAGAGCACTTGCCGGCAAAGCTTTCCGGCAAGGTTTCTTTTGGCTGACAGCCCTCCAGGATGCAACTGCACAAGTAACCAAATGTGAAGCGTGCCAGTTCCACTCCAAACAGATACACCAGCCAGCTCAAGCTCTCTAGACGATCCCTTTATCCTGGCCATTTTCGGTCTGGGGGCTCGATATCCTCGGCCCCTTCCCCTGAGCTGTCGGGGGCTTTGAGTACTTGTACGTCGCAATCGACAAGTTCACAAAGTGGCCGGAAGTGCAGCCAGTGAGGAAGGTGACAGCACAGTCAGCAGTCAAGTTCTTCAGGTCGATTGTTTGCCATTTCAGGATTCCCAACAGGATCATCACCGACAACGGCACACAATTCACGAGCCGCACCTTCATGCAGTACGTCCAAGACCTTGGCGCCAAGGTCTGCTTCGCTTTTGTTGCTCATCCGAGAAGCAACGGTCAAGCAGAGAGGGCAAATGCTGAAGTGCTACGCGGGCTCAAGACCAGAACTTTTGACAGGCTGCACAGGTGCGGAAGGAACTGGATCGAGGAGTTGCCGGTGGTTCTTTGGTCGATCAGAACGACGCCAAATCGAGCCACTGGCCAGACACCTTTCGCTCTAGTCTATGGAGCAGAGGCAGTTCTCCCCACGGAACTCGTATACGGATCACCTCAAGTGCTCGCTTATGATGAGCTTGAGCAAGAACAGCTGCGGCAAGACGACGCGCTGCTCCTTGAGGAAGATCGTCTTCAGGCTGCTGTACGAGCTGCTCGATACCAGCAAGCTTTGCGCCGCTATCATAGCCGCAAAGTTAAAGCCAGAAGCTTCGAGGAAGGCGACCTTGTTCTTCGGCGCGTTCAATCCGCTAAGAATTTCAACAAGTTGACGCCGAAGTGGGAAGGCCCTTATCGGGTGAGACAAGTCACAAGGCCTGGCGCTGTCTGCCTTGAGACCGAAGATGGCATTCCAGTGAGCAATTCCTGGAACATAGAACATCTTCGTAAGTTTTTCCCATAAGGCGCGGTTGCCCCACCTTTTGTACAAGTCTTGCCGTTGTTGCATGTAATCCTTTGTACAAAGCCGGGCGTAGATCCCGTGCATAATTAAAACCCCATGTGCTCTGCACAGCTAGTCCATTTCATGCGTTAGTTCTTTTCTTGCATGTGATTATCTGACACTTTGTACAACACTTACATCCGGTAAGCAGTAACGAACCGAAGTGCTCCATATTATTATTTTCTCTTCTTTCTTTTTCTTTTAAAGGAAAAGAAGGTTCTCTCGCACACAAGTTTGCCGGGGGGAAGGAGAAGAATGTGGTGTGGGCCAGGCGTCGTTCAAGCAAAGACTTGCCTTACCGGGAAGCAAATAACAGAAAAGCTAAGTTGCCAAAGTTTGAGCAATCACTTTTTTAAATTTTTGAGTTATCTTCCTCGAACGACCCTGCTTTGTATGGAAAACCTGTGCGCGGAGGAACCAACTCGTGGCTAGTTGCGCCCTTACTTTGTTTCGAGTCCACTCAACAGCTTAAGTGTGCAGCATCTAGTCACGACAAGGTTTCTTGTCGGAAGCAGCGCTGCCGGCAGGCTGCTGAAGTTCCGCACTCAGCGCTCGCGGCTCGGGCGCCTGCGCCGACAAGTTCCCTAGAAGCGTAGGGTGAAAACATACAAAGGGAGGAATCTAGTAGAGGAAATAGCATTGCAATTGATAGACAGAAATAAAGTTATATTACAAAGATAACTTGTCGCAGCTCTAATAGACTGTTTTCATGACGTGACTAGCAGCGACAAGGGAAAAGAAGAAATGGGCGGCCTAATCTACGTGCCCGCCCTCGACTCGCTTGATCTCGCTCACCTTGTCCACAATGGGTGCGACAAGGGCCTTGAGTGCGTCCAGATCGGCGTCAGGCGGCAAGGATCGGAGGACGTTGGTGAAGCTGAGGCCTGGATTGCGGAAGGCTACCTTCATCAGCACCTTCTGGAGAACCCCGGCGCAGATTTTGCGTGACTCATCGGCCATCTGCTTCGGGATCCTCTCCCGGAGTCGCTGGAGTGCCGTCGCCACGCCCTTGAAGAATAAACTGAGCTTGGCGCTGGGTTGAAGGCTCTCGTCGGAAGGATACCCAAAGTCCTCCATCCCCAGCTGCGCCAGTTCCTCGTTGATGACGGCGGCAGTGTTCACCAGACCCTCGGTCCAGTGCTCCACTGTGTCTCTGAAGGAGTTCTGGGTGACTGCAATGCTCTCCAGCAGCGCCGCGTCAGCCTTGACCTTCTCCGCCAAGGTCTTCTCTCGCTCCTTGGCGGCCTCCAGTGTCTGCGTCAGCGTGGCCAGCTTCAGCTCCAGGTCTGCTTTGGAATCCTTGGCGGTGCTGAGCTCCTTGCCCCTCTCAGCGAGAAGGCCTTGCAGTTCACCATGGGCGGCAGCATCCTTCTCACGCTCACGCTTGAGAGCGACAATCTCCTCGCCGCTCTTCCCAATATCGGCCTCCAGCCGCGCCACCTTCTCCTCTAGCTCCTTATTGGCGGCCTCTGCAGTTGCCGCGGCATCCTTTGCCTCCTTGAGCGCCCCGCCAAGTGCTCGCTCGCGCTCGGCGAGCTCTTCCTCATAGCTGTCGAGGTGGGCCTTCCGCTGCACTAGCTCGCCTTCCCGCGCGGACTGCTTCTCGGCAGCAAGCCTTTGTTCTTCCTCAGCCTCGGCCTTCTCGAGAAGAAAGGCCGTGCGCTCCTCGTCTACTCGCTCCCGTTCCTGCGCCAGGGACCGGAGAGCTTCTTGATTTTGTCCCCGGAGCTCCTCCGCGCGCTTCTCCATGTCAACTCCCGCCTTCGCGACAAGCGCTTCCCGGGAAGCCAGCTTGGCTTGCCGGGTGCGGTAGAGTGACAGCAGCTTTCGCAGCAGCTGCTCCTCCTCAGGCTCGCCGCTGCTGCTGCCGGGCGCGTCAACCAATGACAGCCCAGCAGAGGCGAGCACCTCCCTGTCAAAAGTCTCCCCCTCGACTGGAGCCCTGGAGCTCGACGCCCAGGGTAGCTTGATGAAGATGTTGTCACCAGCCTGCAAGTAGGCGCCGGGCTGGGGCTCCTCGGAGCCCGGCTCCACGGAAGCGGCAGAGGGTTCGGCGGTCGGTGCAGCGCCCGGCGCTCCTGCGGCCTCAGGGTCGTCAGTGCGATCGCCCGATCCCTCGCCGGCTTCCACAGCAGCAGCCCCGGCGGCCTCCTCGCCGGCGGTCTCATCAGCACCGGCACCTTCCTCGCCAGTGCCCTCTGTCTCCATTGGCTCAGCCGAAGATGGGTCTGAAGAACGAAGAAGGGAGGAAAATCAATCAGAAATTCAAGGAAAGAAAAACAGAAGAAGTGGAACCCAAGGGAAAATTTTTGGGCAAGTGCATTACCTGCGCCAAGATCTTCAGTTGCGGCCTCGGTCGCCGCAGGATCAGCAGTGCTGTCCCTTGCTGGAGAGTCCCCCCATGCCGAAGAGCGCTCCCTTGCCGGGGACTCCTCCCTTGGCGGCGCAGTCAAAGCAGGTGGCTCATCGGGGCCGGCTTCCGGGCACTCCTGATGAGGCTGCTCTGCTCCTGCACAAGTCAACAAGCAAGATATCAACTAAGGAAAAAGCACTCAAGCGCGCCCGACAGTAGAAGGCTAAACTATGAAGTTACGCTGGGGGCTGCGCTGGGGGCTACTCCGAGGGGTGATTGCCGGGTCCGTCAAGGTGGTCTCGGACCCACCGCCTGCCGACGCGATGGGATCATCCTCGATGATGATCACCGCAGCCTTGGCCCTCTTCACCGCTCTCTGGGCCAGTGTTCTGAAAAGAAAAGAGTCCAGATTGGAGCAAGTCAGATATAAGATATAAACAGCAAGATTGAAGGATAATAAGGGCACCAAAGAAACTCACTCTTCTTCCTCCTCATCGGAGCTAAGCGCGGAAAGATCGAAGTCCGGCCCTCCTCCGGTGCGGCGAGGTGGAGGAGTAGGATCCATTGCCCGCTTGGCGGGGGCAGTGGCGGTGGCCCGGGAAGGTCCCGCTCCAGTTGCCGCTGTTGCGTGAGGCGCTCCCGCGGCAACATTGCTTGCCGCTGTAGAGCGCCTCGCGCGGCTCGGTGGCTGTGGAGTCGGCTGCCGCCCTGCTGCGTCCCCGGCCCTGCGAAGGCGCCTCCTTGGCGGGGCCGGGGGCTCCGCCTGTGGCAAGCTCTCTGAAGGCTCAGCCTCCTCCTCGCCGGCCTCGCTCGACTCGGCTTCAGAACCGGCAGGCTCCTCCTCGCCCATGAACTCCGCGCGTTCGGCAAGGTTTGCCGCCTCTGCAGCCTCCGCCTCCTCCACGGTGAACCCAAACACACCCGCAGCAGCTGCGATCGCAGCCTCTTCCGCCCTAGTAGCGATGAGCTGCAGCTCCTCGTCGGTGGTGTCACGAGTGAGGCTCTTCTGCTCGTCGGCGCGGACTGGCACTTCCTCCAAGGTGTCGAAGAACGTTTGCACAACGTCATCCGCAGGCTCTTGCCAAGTTGGGACGATGCCGTGTGAATCGCACAACGGCATCATGGCGCGGATCCGGTCAAGCGAAGAGTTATTGCACAAAGGAACTACGCCCCTTGGCAGTGTGAATGGGTGCTGAGGGTCGCGTTTGAACAATTCCAAGCGCATTGCGTCCAGCTCCAAGATAGTGAAGTTGTAGTTGAGGCCCGGCCGCAGCCTCATGATGTCCGCTGAATTCTAGAATTCCCAGGCGGGCCTCCTCCTCTCCTGCAGGGGGGCAATGCGGCGGCGGAGGAAATCTGCTCCGACAGCACCTACGGTGAGCCCGGCAAGCCTGAGGCGAAGAATCCTAGTGATGGCGATCTTCAGCCTCTCGTCTTCCGGGGCCATGTTGCTCCAGTCATTGCCGCGCACTATTGGAGTTTGGCGCACGACGGTGAAGGGCTGCGGATCCTCCTCGACGATCCAACACCACTCCGCTCTCCACTCCTCCCACTTGCTGCGAAGCTCACCCTCCAAGTACGCCTCTTTCTTGCCGACTCTCGAGACCCAGGCAATCCCTCCGGCAAGCGGCTCTCCTCTCTCTACCCGAGGTATGAAGAAGTGGCGGAAAAGGGCTACACTAGGGTGGACTCCGACAAAGTTTTCGCACAAGTGTGCGAAAACTGCCATGGTCAAGACAACATTGGGGGTGAAGTCAAGGAGGCGGAAGCCATACGTGTTCATAATGTCACAAAAGAACTCCGAGAAGGGCGGGCAGAGCCCGCAATAGAAGAATAGCGGGAAGAACGGGTACCCATTTGGAGCCGGCCTCGAAGCGGTAGCCGGGAGTACCCTCGTGCACGGATGCGCACGCGTCTCCGTCACCCAAAAGAGGTAGAAGTACTCCCTCAGCTCCTGCACTCCGAGCTGGGGGGTGAAGATCGCCCGCTCCTTCCGCAGCGCCGCGAGCCGCTGCGCCTCGGCCGACTTCACGCCCTTTCCCTTGTCAGCTTTCGGGGCCATGGCGGAGGTGGTGGAGAAGGTCGACGGCGTGGTGATGCTGGTGGCAATGGGGGGGCGGAACGCTGCACACTCGGCTTCGAGAAGAAGGGGGGAGCGACGAAGTTTGTGAAGAAGGAGTAGCAACAAGCAGCGAGGGGGAACGAACTGCCCCTGTTTCCTCTGCTTATAAAGAGGGACGGGGCGGATGTTTCGGCCTTCCACTTAAACAACCACCCACGATCTCTCCCACGATGCCGCATTCAACGCGTGCCGTTATGGGAAAGTGCGGTGGATAAGGAACAAGATTTGGCGTGGCCCAGCCCGCGTGTGCCCGTGCCCTGACTTGGGCCTGGCCCAACAGCGCTCGGCACCGTGTCTGGCCCAGGCCCGGGGGCTCCTATCGGTGTACTAGATTAGGGGTACCCTAGTACCCCGAACTTGTGCACGGGCAGTTGCAGCACCCCGCGGCAAAGGCTTGCCGGGTGATCGCCAAGATCCCCCAAGGTTCCCTTGGAGCCATCCAAGAAGAAAGTATTTAAGCTAAGGAGACAAGACCCCGGCAAGGGGAGCTTGCCGGGAAGGCCAACCAAGGCGCTCCAATGAATTTGCCGCGACGCGCCACGCGCTCCGGCAAGGCAACAAGGCCCCGGCAAGAGGAGCTTGCCGGGAAGACAAACCAAGGTACCTCGAAGCCCGGTGAGCGACAAGCTTCCGGACCCGACAAGATAACAACAGCGGCAAGGCGCTTGCCGCGGCAGGCGGCCACTCTGCGTCCGCGCTCCAGCGCATCCACCAACGTGTCGCTCTGGGGGCCTCTCCGGACGTGTGTGGCGGGAGGCTGTGCAGCCAGCGGTGCGCAGTGGCATGCGAAGCTGACAAGATCGCCATCGTGGAGAACGGTGGCACCCCTAATGGTCCTTTTCTGCACTGTCCGGGCGACTCAGGCGGGCATTTAATGCCCTTGTCCCCTGCCGTCAGAGTTAGGTAGGGTGCACTGTACAAGCAACTGTATCAACTACCTCGCTTTTTACGTTTTTACCCTCCTCTGCGTTGCCACCTGTCGGTGACCCCTTTAGTGTATAAAAGGAGGCCCATGCGCAACGTAAAGGGGGTTCGGCTCATAGGTTCGGGGCCTCGGATAGTTTGCTTCGATCCAGCCGTAGCCCAGAGAACATCACACTCTCGCTTTGGAGAGCAAGAACACCAGATAATACAACCAGACAAGCAGCAGTAGGAGTGTTATCTCTCCGGAGAGCTCCGAAGCTGGGTAAACTGCTCGTGTGCCTCGCCTCGATCTGCTCTTCGTGCGATCTCCGCCCCCCGCCGAACCGAAAGGGGCCCGGTCCGCCGGCCCCATAGGTGTTCGAGGATCAGTTTCCCTGACAACAAATGAAGAGATTATGGTAGGGTATGAAACAACCACCAAGTTATCCTTTCTGATCGATCTATTCAAGAGTCCGTTGTAAAATAACATGAAGCTATTCTTTCCATTCGATCTATCATAGAGTTCGTACTAAAATAACACCTTAAGATACAAATCATCCAAAACCCTAATGCCACCTAGATACTCCAATGTCACCTCAAGTATCCGTGGGTATGATTATACGATATGCATCACACAATCTCAGATTCATCTATTCAACCAACACAAAGAACATCAAAGAGTGCCGCAAAGTTTCTACCGGAGAGTCAAGACGAAAACGTGTGCCAACCCCTATGCATAAGTTCACGAGGTCATGGAACTCGCAAGTTGATCACCAAAACATACATCAAGTGGATCACGTGATATCCCATTGTCACCACAGATAAGCACAAGCAAGACATACATCAAGTGTTCTCAAATCCTTAAAGACTCAATCCGATAAGATAACTTCAAAGGGAAAATTGAATTCATCACAAGAGAGTAGAGGGGGAGAAACATCATAAGATCCAACTATAATAGAAAATTCGCGATACATCAAGATCGTGTCACCTTAAGAACACGAGAGAGAGAGAGATCAAACACATAGCTACTGGTACATACCCTCAGCCCCGACGGTGGACTACTCCCTTCTCGTCATGGAGAGCGCCGGGATGATGAAGATGGCTACCGGAGAGGGATTCCCCCCTCCGGCAGGGTGCCAGAACGGGTCTAGATTGGTTTTCGGTGGCTATGGAGGCTTCTGGCGGCGGAACTCCTGATCTATTCTGCTCCCCGATGTTTTTAGGGTATATGGACATATATAGGAGAAAGAAGTCAGTCAGGGGAGCCATGAGGGGCCCATGAGGGTGGGGGGCGCGCCCAGGGGGCATGCGCGCCTCCCTGTGTCGTGGCCACCTTGAAGCTTCCCTGACGTATACTCCAAGTCTCCTGGATTGCTTCCGTTCCAAAAATAACTCTCCCGAAGGTTTCATTCCGTTTGGACTCCGTTTGATATTCCTTTTCTTTGAAACACTGAAATAGGAAAGAAAACGACAATTTGGGCTGGGCCTCCGGTTAATAGTTTAGTCCCAAAAATAATATAAAAGTGTATACTAAAGCCCATAAACATCCAAAACAGATAATGTAATAGCATGGAACAATCAAAAATTATAGATATGTTGTTGACGTATCAATGTCTCCCTGGCAACGGCACCATAAATTCTTCCTGCTACTTGTGGGCTGCATTGGGATTTCGTCAAAGAGGAAGGATGAAGCAGTACAATAGAGATAAGTATTTCCCTCAGTTAAGAACCAAGGTTATCAATCTAGTAGGAGAACCACAGAACCTTGTTAGCAGTACCTACACACACAAAAGCAAACGCTTGCACCCAACACATACAAGGGGGTTGTTAATCCCTCGGTGGTTATTTGCAAGGATCAAAATTCGCAATAGTAGGAAAATAGATATATTGAAAAATAAATAAAGAGAAGTTCAGCAAGGTATTTTTGTGTTTTTATATATAATGAAAGTACACCCGCGGGCCATAGTTTTCACTAGAGGCTTCTCTCACGAGGACATAACAGACGGTGGGTGAACAAATTACTGTTGCACAATTGATAGAAAAGCGCATAGTTATGATGATATTCAAGGAAATGATCATGTGTATAGGTATCGCGTCCGAGACAAGTAGACCGAATCCTACCTGCATCTACCTATTAATCCACTCATCGACCGCTGTCCAACATGCATGTAGAGTATTAAGTATAAAACAGAGTAACGCCTTAAACAAGATGACATGATGTAGACAAAGTAAACTAGGCGTAGCCCCTGGCTATGGAGATGCCCATCAATAGATATCAATGTGAGTGAGTATGGATTACCATGCAACGGATGCACTAGAGCTATAAGTGTATGAAAGCCCAAAAATAAACTAAGTGGGTGTGCATCCAACTTGCTTGCTCACGAAGACCTAGGGCAATTTGAGGAAGCCCGTCATTGGAATATACAAGCGAAGTTCTATAATGAAAGATTCCCACTAGTATGTGAAAGTGACAACATAGGAGACTCTCTATCATGAAGATCATGGTGCTACTTTAAAGCACAAGTGTGGTAAAAGGATAGTAGCATTGCCCCTTCTCTCCTTTTCTCTCATTTTTTTTGTTTTTTTGGGCCTTCTCCTTTTTTGGCCTCTTTTTTAATTCTTTTTATTTTTCGTCCGGAGTCTCGTCTAGACTTGTGGGGGAATCATAGTCTCCATCATCCTTTCCTCACTGGGACAATGCTCTAATAATGATGATCATCACACTTTTATTTACTTACAACTCAAGAATTACAACTCGATACATAGAACAAAATATGACTCTATATGAATGCCTCCGGCAGTGTACCGGGATGTGCAATGAATCAAGAGTGACATGTATGAAAGAATGATGATCGGTGGCTTTGCCACAAATACGATGTCAACTACATGCTCATGCAAAGCAATATGACAATGATGAAGCGTGTCATAATAAACAGAACGGTGGAAAGTTGGATCACAATATATCTCGGAATGGCTATGGAAATGCCATAACAGGTAGGTATGGTGGCTGTTTTGAGGAAGGTATATGGAGGGTTTATGGTACCGGCGAAAGTTGCGCGGTACTAGAGAGGCTAGCAATGGTGGAAGGGTGAGAGTGCGTATAATCCATGGACTCAACGTTAGTCATAAAGAACTCACATACTTATTGCAAAAATCTATTAGTTATCGAAACAAAGTACTACGCGCTTGTTCCTAGGGGGATAGATTGGTAGGAAAATACCATCGCTCGTCCCCGACCGCCACTCATAAGGAAGACAATCAATAAATAAATCATGCTCCGACTTCATCACATAACGGTTCACCATACGTGCATGCTACGGGAATCACAAACTTTAACACAAGTATCTCTCAAATTCACAACTACTCAACTAGCATGACTCTAATATCACCATCTTTATATCTCAAAAGAATTATCAAGTATCAAACTTCTCATAGTATTCAAAACACTCTATATGAAAGTTTTTATTATACCCATCTTGGATGCCTATCATATTAGGACAAATTTCATAACCAAAGAAAATTACCATGCTGTTTAGGACTCTCAAAATAATATAAGTGAAGCATGAGAGATCAATAATTTATATAAAATAAAACCACCACCGTGCTCTAAAACGATATAAGTGAAACACTAGAGCAAATGACAAATTACTCCAAAAGATATAAGTGAAGCTCAATGAGTAGTCGAATAATTATGCAACTATGTGAAGACTCTCTAACATTTAAGAATTTCATATCTTGGTATTTTATTCAAACAGCAAACAAAACAAAATAAAATAAAATGATGCTCCAAGCAAAACACATATTATGTGGTGAATAAAAATATAGCTCCAAGTAAAGTTACCGATGAACGAAGACGAAAGAGGAGATGCCTTCCGGGGCATCTCCAAGCTTAGGCTCTTGGTTTTCCTTGAATATTACCTTGGGGTGCCTTGTGCATACCCAAGCTTAGGCTCTTGCCACTCCTTATTCCATAGTCCATCGAATCTTTAGCCAAAACTTGAAAACTTCACAACACAAAACTGAACAGAAAACTCGTAAGCTCCATTAGTATAAGAAAATAAATGACCACTTAGGTACCATAATGAACTCATTATTTATTTATATTGGTGTTAAACCTACTGTATTCCAACTTCTCTATGGTTTATAAACTCTTTTACTAGCCATAGATTCATCAAAATGAGCAAACAACACATGAAAAACAGAATCTGTCAAAAACAGAACAGTCTGTAGTAATCTGTAACTAACGCAAACTTCTGGAACCCCAAAAATTCTAAAATAAATTTCTGGACGTGAGGGAATTTATCTATTAATCATTTTAAAAAATAATTAACTAAATAGCACTCTCCAATAAAAAATGGTGGCAATTCTCGTGAGCGCTAAAGTTTCTGTTTTTTACAGCAAGATCAACAAGACTTTCCCCAAGTCTTCCCAACGGTTCTACTTGGCACAAACACTAATTAAAACATAAAAAATCAATCATAACAGAGGCTATATACATTATTTATTTCTAAATAGGAGCAAAAATCAAGGAACAAAAATAAAGTTGGGTTGCCTCCCAACAAGCGTTATCGTTTAACGCCCCTAGCTAGGCACGATGATTTCAATGATGCTCACATAAAAGATAAGAATTGTAACATAAAGAGAGCATCATGAAAAATATGACTAGCACATTTAAGTCTAACACACTTCCTATGCATAGGGATTTTGTGAGCAAACAACTTATGGGAACAAAACTTGCATAGGAAGGTAAAACAAGCATAACCTCTGGATTTTAAGTACATAGAGAGGAAACTTGATATTATTGCAATTCCTACAAGCATATGTTACTCCCTCATAATAGTTTTAAGTAGCATAATAAATGAATTCAACAATATAACCATCGCATAAAACATTCTTTTCATGATCTACAAGCATAGAAAATTTACTACTCTCCACATAAGCAAAATTCTTCTTATTCAGAATAGTGGGAGTATCATGAAAAACTCGAATACTATAAATTGTTTCCACATTGAAAGAATAATGTTCAGAAAAAGGGTAACCATAATCATGACAAGTTTTAATATTATAATCACTACTTTTTATAGCATAAGTGTCATCACAATAATCATCATAAGTAGCAACTTTGTTCTCATCATAATCGATTGAAACCTCTTCCAAGATAGTGGAATCATTACTAAATAAAGTCATGACCTCTTCAAATCCACTTTCATAATTATCACAATAAGATTCAACATCCTCCAAAATAGTGGGATCATTACTTCCTAAAGTTGACACTCTCCCAAACCCACTTTCATCAATATAATCATCATAAGTAGGAGGCATGCTATCATCATAATAAATTTGCATATCAAAACTTGGGAGACTACAAATATCATCTTCATTAAACATAGCATCCCCAAGCTTGGGACTAACATTAATTGCAGCAAATACATTCTCAAACATGTCATTCTCATCAAACATAGCATCCCCAAGCTTGGGCCTTTTCATATCATAAGCATAATCACTCTCATCACTAATAGTATGGATAGCACCAATAGTATAACAATTATCATCATCACAATGAGTAATAGGAGCAACATCATTTGGGAGGGATACATTTTTACCTTTTCTTCTCCATCTTTTCTTTTTCTTCTTCACATCATGTGTGGGTTTAATCCTCTTTTCGGAGCTCCTTATTGATGAGATTGGTTGAATAGAAGGCTCCTCCTCGTTATCTGATTCATCATAAGAAATAATAGGAGGATATTGGGAAGCCTCTTCCCTTTCATTAGTATTCTCTTCATCCTCTATTTGTTTTTCTTTTCTTTATGTAATTGGCAATATAAGTATTTTCAATGAAATTCACCGCACAATACATAAGAATTTCTTCTAGATCAATATCGAGGAATTTCTCAAGGTTATATTCTAGAATATGCTTAGCTATATGTTTCATTTCTTCATAACCCAAGAGCAAATTAAGTTCTTTACGATGTGCAAGGGAAATCAAATCATAACAATTTTTGGACACGATACGATCATGAAACAATTTGCATTTGAGATTTAAATGACCATGTTCATTGCAGAGTTCACAAGTATGGTGAAGAAATTTTAAATTTTCAGTACAAACATCTAGCCTTTCTTGCAACCATTTAGTTTCCAAATACTTATGCCTCTTGCAAAATCTGCCTTCCCTATGTGGTGTGTACTTGCTAACTCTATGCACTCCACAAAAATTGACATGCTTATAAGATTTTTCAATATGACTAGTGCAATCATCATTAGTACTATGGATAATCAAGGAGTTCATACTAACAACATTGCAGTCATGCTCATCATTCAAAGATTTGGTGCCAAACATTTTATAGACTTCTTCTTCTAGCATCTGAGCACAATTATCGGAATCCTTATTTTCATGAAAGATATTAAAAAGATGAAGAATATGAGGTACCCTTAATTCCATTTTTTTGTAGTTTTCTTTTATAAACTAAACTAGTGATAAAACAAGAAACTAAAAGATTCGATTGCAAGATCTAAAGATATACCTTCAAGCCCTAACCTCCCCGGCAACGGCGCCAGAAAAGAGCTTGATGTCTACTACACAACCTTCTTCTTGTAGACATTGTTGGGCCTCCAAGTGCAGAGGTTTGTAGGATAGTAGCAAATTTCCCTCAAGTGAATGACCTAAGGTTTATCAATCTGTGGGAGGCGTAGGATGAAGATGGTCTCTCTCAAGCAACGCTGCAACCAAATAACAAAGAGTCTCTTGTGTCCCCAACACACCCCATACAATGGTAAATTGTATAGGTGCACTAGTTCAGCGAAGATATGGTGATACAAGTGCAATAATGATGGTAGATATAGGTTTTTGTAATATGAAAATATAAAACAGCAAGGTAACTAATCATAAAAGTGAGCACAAATGGTATTGCAATGTGTTGAAACAAGGCCTAGGGTTCATACTTTCACTAGTGCAAGTTCTCTCAACAATAGTAGCATAATTGGATCATATAACTACCCCTCAACATGCAACAAAGAGTCACTCCAAAGTCACTAATAGCGGAGAACAAATGAAGAGATTATGGTAGGGTACGAAACCACCTCAAAGTTATCCTTTCTGATCGATCTATTCAAGAGTCCGTAGTAAAATAACATGAACCTATTCTTTCCGTTCGATCTGTCATAGAGTTCATACTAGAATAACACCTTAAGGTACAAATAAACCAAAACCCTAATGTCACCTCAAGTATCCATGGGTATGATTATACGATATGCATCACACAATCTCAGATTCATCTATTCAACCAACACAAAGAACTTCAAAGAGTGCCCCAAAGTTTCTACCGGAGAGTCAAGACGAAAACGTGTTCCAACCCCTATGCATAAGTTCATGAGGTCATAGAACTCGCAAGTTGATGACCAAAACATACATCAAGTGGATCACGTGATATCCCATTGTCACCACAGATAAGCACATGCAAGACATACATCAAGTGTTCTCAAATCCTTAAAGACTCAATCCAATAAGATAACTTCAAAGGGAAAACTCAATTCATCACAAGAGAGTAGAGGGGGAGAAACATCATAAGACCCAACTATAATAGAAAAGCTCACGATACATCAAGATCGTGCCACCTCAAGAACACGAGAGAGAGAGAGAGAGAGAGAGAGAGAGAGAGAGAGAGATCAAACACATAGCTACTGGTACATACCCTCAGCACCGAGGGTGGACTACTCCCTCCTCGCCATGGAGAGCGTCGGGATGATGAAGATGGCCACCGGAGAGGGATTCCCCCCTCTGGCAGGGTGCCGGAACGGGTCTAGATTGGTTTTCGGTGGCTACAGAGGCTTCTGGCGGCGGAACTCTCAATCTATTCTGCTCCCCGATGTTTTTAGGGTATATGGACATATATATGCGAAAGAAGTCGGTCAGGGGAGCCACGAAGGGCCCACGAGGGTGGGGGCATGCCCAGGGGGGCAGGTGCGCCTCCCTGTCTCGTGGCCACCTCGAAGCTTCCCTGGCGTATACTCCAAGTCCCCTGGATTGCTTCCGTTCCAAAAATAACTCTCCCGAAGGTTTCATTCCGTTTGGACTCCGTTCGATATTCCTTTTCTTCGAAACACTGAAATAGGCAAGAAAACAGCAATTTGGGTTGGGCCTCCGATTAATTGGTTAGTCCCAAAAATAATATAAAAGTGTATAATAAAGCCCATAAACATCCAAAACAGATAATATAATAGCATGGAACAATCAAAAATTATAGATACGTTGGAGACGTATCAATGTCTCCCCGGCAACGGCGCCATAAATTCTTCCTGCTACTTGTGGGCTGCATTGGGATATCATCGAAGAGGAGAGGATGAAGCAATACAATAGATATAAGTATTTCCCTCAGTTAAGAACCAAGGTTATCAATCCAGTAGGAGAACCATAGAACCTTGTTAGCAGTACCTACACACACAAAAGCACACGCTTGCACCCAACGCATACAAGGGGGTTGTTAATCCCTTGGTGGTTATTTGCAAGGATCAAAATTCGCAATAGTAGGCAAATAGATATATTGGAAAATAAAATAAAGAAAAGTTCAGCAAGGTATTTTTGTGCTTTTGTATATAATGAAAGTACACCCGCGGGCCATAGTTTTCACTAGAGGCTTCTCTCACGAGGACATAACATACGGTGGGTGAACAAATTACTATTGCACAATTGATAGAAAAGCGCATAGTTATGATGATATTCAAGGCAATGATCATGTATATAGGCATCGCGTCTAAGACAAGTAGACCGAATCCTACCTGCATCTACCTATTAATCCACTCATCGACCGCAGTCCAGCATGCATGTAGAGTATTAAGTATAAAACAGAGTAACGCCTTAAGCAAGATGACATGATGTAGAAAAAGTAAACCCAAGCAATATGAGTAAACCCCATCTTCTTATCCTTAATGCAAACAATAAAAATATGTGTCATGTACATTTCTGTCACTAGGATTGAGCACCGCAAGAGTGAACCCATCACCAAGCACCTCTCCCATTGCAAGATAAATCAATCTAGTAGGCCAAACCAAACGGATAGATCGAAGAGAAAAAATACTATAATAATTATGCATAAAATAATACAAAAAATATTCAATAAATATTCATGAATAATTTGATCATAAACTCACAATTCATCAGATCCCAACAAACATACCGCAAAATAGGATTAGATCGGATAGAACTGCAAGAACATTTAGGAGAACATTGTATTGAAGATCAAAGAGAGAGGAGAAGCCATCTAGCTACTAGCTATGTACTCTTAGTTTTGTGGTGAATTACTCATGCATCATCGAAAGGCAGCAAGGATGATGTAGAAGCCCTTCGTGATCGATTCGCCCTTAGTATAGTGTCGGATAAGGCATCTAGATGGGATTGCGGAAGAACAAAAACCTGTGGCGGCAGAGAAAGTGTTTCGAGTGGCTCTCTTGTATAATGAGAATATTTGGGAATTTATAGAGGTGGAATTAGGTCAGGAGGTGCCACCGGGGGCCCACAAGCCTAGGGGGCTCCCCCCCTGGGGCGCGCCCCTGAGCTTGTCGCTCCCTCGTGACTCCTCGGGTCTTCTCCCAAACTTTTGTTGGTCCCTTTTGGTCCAAAAGAAGTTAATGCAAAGTTTCTTGTCTATTTGCACCCTATTTGATATTGATTTCCTGAAAAGCCAACAAAGCAAAAACAACAACAACTAGCATCGGGCACTAGGGTAATAGGTTAGTCCCAAAAAATGATATAAAATTGGATATAAAAACATCCAGGATTAATACTATAATAGCAGGGAACTATAAAAAATAATAGTTACATTGGAGACGTATCAGACATCAGTCCTGGAACAACCATAGCCGAGCTTTTCTGGGTGTCCCGCTTCTTCTTTTGTTTATTCTTGCCTTGAGCACTGTCATTACTCCCCTCATTTCCACCTTGAGCGCCTACCTGTTCTCCAGGTTGACCTTGCACTTCTCCTAGCCCCATAGGATGCCCCTACACAGCTGAGAGATGACCAAACCATGATCGCCCCCCACTGCTTCTGAGGGAAGGGCCCAGGGAATTAACCTGGGTATGTCCAAGGCGGAGGGGGCCTCAGAAGCTATGTAGCGACCCGACCCGAATGGATCAAGTCTCTGTGCTTAAGTGTCATCCCTGGATCGGTATGCTAACACACACAGTACTCGAGGATTTATAACAGAGGTAAATCACATGTAAAAGTAACGTAAATACTATTACCTCAATCCAAATAGCGGAAGTAACACGGTTGTGGATTCCCATCAACACCAACGACAAAGTTGAGTGTAGAAATCGTAACCCTAACGTATCACTTACTCGTCGTAAGAAATCCTGCAACATGAGACGTTGCAGCCACAGAGGGTTAGTACATTGAATGTACTGGCAAATTCACACCAGAGGATAATGATGAATAAAGGCTATCACTACATGCATATATGGCTGGTGGAAAAGCTCTATGGTTATAAGGTTTTTGCGAAAAGCCAATTTTTCCCTACTGCAAAGGAATAAATTTTATTTTTAACTATCATGGTAGTTGTTAAACATTGAGAATGGTTGACAGCATTCTCAATCCCAATTAAGTAACATCATTAAACCCAACAATATTCATTTAAAGTAACATGATGAGATCAACAGGATAATCCAAGAACTAGATACTCAAGATGTCCATAACCGGGGACACGACTAATCATGTTTAGTTTATACACTCTGCAGAGGTTTGCGCACTTTTCCCCACAAGACTCGATCGCCTCCGTTTGGTTTCTCGCACTACATGGTGTTTGAGAAGACTAATGACCGAGACATAGTCTTTCAGAAGCGCTAGCACCTTACGATCGGGTAGACCGTACCACCTACATCCCCTACATCTGCTAGTCTACCATTGTAAGAGTCCACACGACTTAGTCAACTATGCTAGAGCCCATAATAGCTTGTGGCTGCACACGGAAGTTTCTAGTATCAATAGTCTCATGATCCCTTTGAGCCTGGGTGGCGGTCCAAAAGAAAACAGGCAAGTCCTGGATTACCCAGGTGCCTAGACAGGAAAATCCTGGAATAACCAGGTGCCTCAATCCACCTAGATGTGTGTTTAAGTTGTCACCTTAAGTAAACCATTAAATTAACAATCTCACATCTATCATGGATACTCTCAAAACCCAATCCACGTCTACGAGCATAGCATGGCACTATAAGCATAACGTAATAGTAACTCCCAAGGGTTGAATGCAGGGCAATAGGTTCCTACCTCATCAACTACTTCCCAACCCACAATTTAATTAGATCCTAATCATGCAATGTTGGAGGTTTGATCTAATGCAATAAAAACTGGGTATGAAAATGGTATGATCAAAGTGTGAACTTGCCTGCAATGTTGATGAAGATGATTCGCACTCAAAAATCTTGATAGCTCTACTCGTCACACTCCGGTCAATCTATCGTAATCAGGCAATAGTAACCACACATAAGCAATCACTCAAAAGACCAGAAAGATCGAAGAAGTCGATTCGGAAAACATCAAACCAAGCAAATAGCTCTTGCAACATATAACAATTTCTAACAGTACCAAAATTATGTGAATTTGGCCTTATCGAAAAGTTTAGGTCAAGAGCTTTAATTTGCAAAAAGAATCAACTCAAATGGAGTTACGGATAAAAATATATGATCAAAAGAAGTTTGAATATGAATCTAAACAAAATTCGAAATTGAAAATTTCAAAAAATTGATCTGACAGGTTCACTGGATAGGTGAAAACAAGGCGAAGCTATAGGCGCCGGTTTCATCTAATTTGGATAAACGAGTGAAAAGTTATGGCTATTTGAAAAATCAGGGTCAAGTTGTTTTACGAAAAAAATAGCTACGGTTAAGGTCTAACGTATAAATACGTAGACTAATTGATAATCTAATTATTCTATCATATTAGTCTAAAAATAATAAACTACGGAAGTATATGAAGAAAAAAAAAGATATCTTTATAAGGCAGAGAAAAGACGACTTTGGAGAGAGGAGACAACTTCCAGAAGTCGCGCCGGAGAGGAGAAAAATATTTTTCTTAAATGGATCTAGTCAAACCAAAATATTGATTTTAACCCGAATCGGATGATTTTTGGAGGCTCTATAGGTCTATATTTATTGGTGGAAAAGAGGCTTAGGGGTCAAAGGCTAGGCAATGTGAGACTAAACGTAGACGAAAATATACGAAACAGGGAAGAAAAGAGGCGGATGGGCCTAAAGGCCGAAGCACGCTGGGTGCAGTTTTTTTTTTACAAAATTCGGCCTAAGAAAAAAAAATTAAAAAAAGAAAAAGCTGGCTGGGCCTAGACTATTTAAGAGAAAAAAACAATGGGGCGCCAGAAGCTACTATACTGCGCATGTAGGCGATAAATAAATATGGGCCGCATGTACAGTTTTTTTATAGAAATAGAAGGAAAACCGAATAACAAAAATAAAATAAAAATTCTATATAGGCATATAATATATCAAAATGTTGAGAAAAAGATTTTCTACGACATGAACATTTTTATAATGCCAAATAAAATCCACACAAATTTAGATAATTCAAAGAGGGCTACTGGTCTAATAAAATCCAATAAAAATCATTTTAAAAATATCAAAATGATTTAAAATTTATTTCTCTCCAATTTTCTATTGTAGGGAATCATGTTACCCTATTCCATATATTTTATTTTTGGAGAAAAATAATTTGAATAAAACTCAAATAACTCCAAATTGAAAATAAATTCAAAAGAACTTTGAATTTAATTCTTTGAAACTCCCAACTCATATTTCATATAATTTGTAGAAGTCATTTTATCTTCTCTCATGAAAATAATTGAGCTGCATGAAGTTTATGAATTGAAATATTTCCAAATGAAATTCAATTATTTTCAAATCCCCTTTCATTTAATTTAAATGGAAGAAGTCATATCATCTTCGCTCAAGGGTTTTGTATTTGAAAAGAATTTGAATTCATGGAGATCAGAAAGCAAATATGAAAGTTTGGGAAAGTCCTTTTATTCCCTCTCATTTAACTTTCAAAAAGTCCGAATTCACTCACTTTCAGTCAATCAATCAAACAATCAGTTAGATGTATCTATTTAATATAACATTCCGAAATTTAGAATTTTGGGATGTTACAAGCTATAACCGAAGAACTACGGCCATGGTGGAGGGCCCATCGGCGGTTGCATATGCTGATGGGCATGGATCCAGTTTGTCGAGCTCTCTCCTCTCCCCTTTGTTCCTTCCTCTCCCTCTTCCTCTTCCACCATCATCCATTAGAGAAATCTTGGAGGTGGTGGGACGACTTTAAAGAAGGGAATTGGGGAATCGCTAATCATAAGGGGATCCGGTGCAAACGTGATACGTCTCCGATGTATCTATAATTGTTATTGTTTCATTCTATAATCATACTACTTTTGCATATTTCCTGGCAACAATTTATATAATTTCTATTCAGACTGACCTATTAACCTAGTGCCAAAGTCCAGATCCCATTTGCTATTGTTTAGGGATTTTTAGGTAAAAAATCATGAAGCTGGATTGCCCTGAAAATTTACGTCGATTTTTATGAAATATATATGGATTTATAGCGCAAGAATCAATGCAAGACATGGTCCGTCAGCCTCACAAGCCACGATGGCGGGCCCTCCTAGGGTGCATGGCTTGCGAATAGACCGTGAAGCTTCTTGAGATCTCCTTCGAGCGCAAGGAAGCTAATTATGGGAAAATCATGTTAAAATTGCAGCCCGATCGGAGTTACGAAACTCCGGCTATTTAAGAAATGGTATTCGGCCGGAAAACAATACCGAAACAGAGAGGAAAGCCTGGAGAAAAATTGGGGTGAGATCCAATCTCGGAGGGGCTCCCACCCTCCGGGGGGCATGGAGGCAAAGGACTAGAGGGGAAACTCTTCTCCCATATAGGGGGCAGCCAAGAAAGAGCAAGAAGAAGGGTGGCCCCTCTCCCCCTCTCTTCTGATGAAGCCGGCACCACCGAGGGAACCATCTTCACCGCAACCATCTCCATAAACACCATTGTCTTCATAAAATCCTCCATCACCTTCCCCCCTCTATAATCAGGAGTCCACTCTCTCATAATCTGTTGTAATCCCTACTTGAACATGGTGCTTTATGTTATGTATCGTTATCCAATGATGTGTTGCGCCACTATTATGTTTGACTAGTATGTTTTGTCCTATGGGTTAATTGGTACGGTATGGTTGATATGAGTTGTATGTTATTATTGTGCCCTCCTATGATGCCTGCCGTCTCGCATAAACATGTGGGTTCCCGTCGTAGGGTGTTGCAGTATGTGATTAATTTTCTTATGTTGGGTTGCAGGTGTGACAGAAACCTAATCCCGAGTTCGTGAGTTGTTGCATACAGGAATAAAGGGGACTTTTAACTTAATGTTGTGGTTAGATTTTATCTTAATGAATCTTTAGTAGTTGCTAATGCTTGCTAGAGTTCCAATCACAAGAACATATGACCCAAGTACGGAAAGCAAGTTAGCTTTGGCGTCTCCCTCATAATTATGATGAGTATCACACATTTGATATTCAATTGCCTAGGGACAATTCCGCACATCGTACCACCACTTTTCCACACTCGCTATATTTAATTTATTGTTCTTTTATTAAAACAACACCTAACTCTTTATTATCTTACTAAGTTATCTTCTTATTCTTGCAAAGTAGTTTTATTTTGGTTCTAGGTAAAGCAAACGTTAGTGCACATAGATTTGTATTGGTGGTCGATAGAACTATAGAGAATATTAATTCTACCTTCAAATATTAGTTTGGTTCGACACTCTTATTTATCGAAAGGGCTACAACTGATCCCCTATACTTGTGGGTTGTCAAAGCATCGTATTTATCCCCTCTCTGAGCAGATTGCAAAAAGGCTCCGCTGACTCAACATGGCAGCTAGACGCCCCGTCAGGCAGCATGGTAGTTGCCTTAGACTTAGCTTTAATCTTGGCACTTTTTATCCTCTGAAGAAACCTAAATCCCCCTGATTGTTCCAACACCAATAATGTATCCATAGATTTATGCTGCTTTTGCTGACGAACATAATCATCTCGTGGAACCAAGGTGAGGGCGAACTGCAAGGGCTTTTTTTCGAGTAGCTAGGAACAATGCGCAATCACTCGGGAGGCCACATCAAGAGATTTTCTTGTTTGCATCAAGCTGATGCTTTGAAGTTGCTATAATGCTTCCCACTTCACTCTCCTATTTAGGATCGGCCAGTCTCTCACTATCATTACCCAAGCGACTATCAATTTTACCTACGAGAAGTGGCCTCATGCCATCATCGCCGTTTCTTACTCCGAGGCTACAGACAGAATCCTTGTAACTTGTTTTTGAATAGAATCATGAAGGAAATATGCCCTAGAGGCAATAATAAAGTTGTTATTTTATATTTCCTTATTCATGATAAAGAACTATTATTCATGCTAGAATTGTATTGATCGGAAACCTAAATACATGTGTGAAGACATAAACAAACACCGTGCCCCTAGTGAGCCTCTACTAGACTAGCTCGTTGATCAAAGATGGTTAACTTTTCCTAACCATGGACATAAGTTTTCATTTGATAAGGGACCACATCATTAGGAGAATGATGTGATGGACAAGACCCATCCCTTAGCTTAGCATATTGATCATTCAGTTTTATTGATATTGCTTTCTTCATGTCAAATACATATTCCTTCGACTATGAGATTATTCAACTCGCGGATGCCAGAGGATTGCCTTGCATGCTATCAAACATCACAACGTAACTGGGTGATTATAAAGAGGCTCTACAGGTATCTCCGAAGGTGTTTGTTAGGTTGGAATAGATCGAGACTAGAATTTGTCACTCCGAGTATCGGAGAGGTATCTCTAGGCCCTCTCGGTAATACACATCATAAGCTTGCAAGCAAATGACTAAGGAGTTAGTCACGAGGTGATTTATAATGGAACGAGTAAACAGACATGTCGGTAACGAGATTGAACTAGGTATGAAGATACCGACGATCGAATCTCGGGCAAGTAACATACCGATGGACAAAGGGAATTATGTATGTTGTCATAACGGTTCGACCGATAAAGATCTTCATAGAAAATGTAGGAGCCAATATGAGCATCTAGGTTCTGCTATTGGTTATTGACTGGAGAGGTGTCTCGGTCATGTCTACATAGTTCTCGAACTAGTAGGGTCCGCACGCTTAACGTTCGTTGACGATATAGTATTATATGAGTTATGTGATTTGGTGACCAAATGTTGTTTGGAGTACCGGATGATATCATATACATGAAGAGGAGTCTCGAAATGGTCAAGAGGTAAAGATTGATATATAGGACGATGGTATTCGGTCACCGGAAGTGTTCCGGAGGGTACCGGGTACTTATGGGGTCACTAGATAGGAGTTTCGGGCACCCCGGGGAAAGATATGGGCCTTATGGGCCAAGTGAGGGAATAGACCAACCCTGGTGCGCCCCTAAATAGGCCAACCCTATGAGGAGGACAACGAAAGAGGCGAGGGCAGGGAAAGTGTGGATTAGGATTCCTACTTCCTTCCCTCTCCCCCCCTATCGGTGTCAAAATCGGTCGATCTTGGGTAGGGGGTCCCGAACTGTGCGTCTGAGGTTCGAAGTTAACAGGAGGCAAGGGACACAATGTTTACCTAGGTTTGGGCCCTCTTGATGGAGGTAATACCCTACTTCCTGCTTGATTGACTTTGATGAGTATAGGGGTTACAAGAGTTTATCTACCTCGAGATCATAATGGCTAAACCGTAGATGTCTTGCTCGTATGATTATGATTGCCTCTACGGACTAAACCCTCCGGTTTATATAGACACTGGAGGGGCCTAGGATTGTAAAGAGTCGGTTACAGAGAAAGGAATCTTCACATCCGAACGCCAAGCTTTCCATCCATGCAAAGGAGAGTCCCATCCGAACACGGGGGAAGCCCTCCTACCTTGTATCTTCTTGGCTCATTAGTCCGGCCCATACCACATAGCTCGGACGCCCGGGGACCCCCTAATCCAGGAGTCCCTCAGTAGCCCTTGAACCAGGATTCAATGATGATGTGTCCGGCGCGCAGATTGTCTTCGGCATTGCAAGGCGGGTTCCTCCTTCGAATAATCCAAAGTAGTTGGTCAAAAGAACTATGTTTGGCTCCGTATAACAGTCACAACCCTGAACCACAAGGGCAAAACACTTCAAAAAAATAAGCAGTGAGCACTGACATCTTTTTCGGCGATCCGTTATGTTCTAGCCTTATTATTATTATTATTATTTCAAACCGTTTTGTAGCCTCCCGCTTCGTATTTCGAGGCGCGGTCCTCATTGACACGTCTTGTCAAAACAGAGATCGTGTCCCCTTATTACGGGATTCTCATCAATACGGGTTTGGGTAATCCAACATTGCCGTTAGCACGACCCCTTGGGAATAGGCGAGTTTTAAGGCTCGTGGGGGGCGGTTGATATTCACTGCCTTTATAAGGAGATAAGGACCCATCTTTTTACCTCACGCCTTCTTCCTCCTCAGCCCATCCGCCCTTGAGCTCCAGTGGCCGAGTTCAATTCTTTCCATCCGTAGCAAACAACCTAGCCATGTCCAGATCTGGCGCTTAGGGCAAGTGGATGGCCTCCTCTGTCATGAAGGGAAACATCAAGGAACTCCGGGAAGCGGGGTACTTGGCCGCGGAAATCGCCCACCGGCTTCCTGCCAAAAGCAGGTCGTCCCCACTCCCGAGTCCAATGAGCGGGTGGTATTTGTCCCCCACTTTCTCCAGGGACTAGGGTTTCCTCTCCAACCTTTTGTCCGCGGGCTCGTGTTCTATTACAGGCTAGACTTTCACCATCTAGCCCCAAATTCCTTGATCCACATCCCGGCGTTCATCGTCGTGTGTGAGGCGTTCCTCCACATCCCCCCCCCACTTCGGATTATGGATCAAGGTGTTAAATGTGAAGCCGAAAGTGGTAGATGGTCACTTCGCGGAGTGCGGTGGCGCCATGGTGAGCAAGCTCGACAACGTCACCTCACCCCAGGGGGCCTTCGTGGAGACCGTGAAGGGATGGCAAAAGGAGCGGTTCTATGTCACAGAACCTCGCGAGGGCACATGGGCCGCCACTCCTAAGTTCAAATCTGGGCCTCCAATGCGGCTCACATCGTGTGTTAAAAAGGGCCTAGACTAGGCATCACCCGACAAAGTGATGACGCTGTAGAAGCACATCAAGGACTTGATAGAGAAGAACACCAGCCTCGCCGATGTGATCCAGGTGATGCTTTTTCACCGAACTCTCCATATGTGGGAGTTCAATTCGGTCGTCCCTCGGACCCTGCAACACTTCTTCGGCACGACGTAGGAAGAAATCTAGAAGTTGCTTTTCAAGGCCCAAAAATCGTGGCCGGGAACGACCGAAGACCTCGGCCTTGACCACGCTCACTCGGCCACTCCAGTAAGTTTTCAGATTTCGAATAACCTCTACTTGTAGATTCGAGGAGTATACTAAGCCTTCCTTTTCTCCTTCAGGACTGGACGAAGAAAGTGGAGCGGATCAAATGTCCAGCTCCGCTGCCCAAAGACCCAGCTATTCCTCTGCTAACGAAGATGCTGGTTCCGGCGCCATACCAGGCGCCGGAGAAGAAGGCCAAGAAGAAGGGCAAGGAGGCCAGAAGTGTCCTCCGCCATAAAGGTACTTCGGACATCGTGTCCGAAGACACCGAGGTTCTCTCCTCCCATGAAGGAGATGAAGATGAGGAGGAAGAGGAGGAGAGCAATTCCCCCCTCAAGGGAGAGAATAAAAGGGCGGCGTCCGCAGACCTGGAAGCGAAGGTGTCCAAGAAGGGGAATATTTCCCTTTTGGATGATTCAGATTCGGACACCAAAGTCATCCCCGAGCAGCGCCTCAAGCCGAAGCCCCTGGCCGAATCATAAGTATTTAAAGATACTATACCTACATCTGGCCTTTTACAGATCGTAGGATAACATTTTATTTACGTATTTTCAGTCCAGCCTATGATCTGCCCCAACAATCATTGTCTTCGGGAAATTCACTAGCGCCGGAGATGATGGAGAGCGAAACGCCTCCGCGAACCTATCCGCCACAAGCCGCGGATGACACCGAGGTGTTGTCCCAAAGGACTTCCTCAGGCCAGGGGGAGATGCGGAAGGCCACTAAAACAACGCCAGAGGGTAATGCCTCGGCTGCCGAAAACATGGGGGACACTACCCCCATGGAAACTGATGACGGGGGCCCGGAGCAGTCCGCCCCCCAGCCGAATACCACTTCGGCGACCCACGTGGCTCCGGAGTCGAGCGAGCCGCCCCCTTCAAGGGAAGGGGGACTGTTGACTCCACCAGTGACCTCTATCCATTCCGAGGTGCCGGATACGTTGAGGGAAGCACTTCAACGTGCTTCCGTTGTGGAAGACCACCGTACCCTGATGGGTACGGTGGTTGAAAAGGTTCAGTCCACCAAAAGTGGTCTGAACGAAGCTTACACTAGCCTATTAACAGGTTTTGAGGTAAGTGATGCATGTATATAGATAGTAGCCCCGGAGACTCTATTTGGGTCTTTGGAAAAAAAGAGCCGGATAGAGGATCAAATTGTCGCCGGAGATAACTCATTCATCTATTTTGATAAACAGGCTTCACTATTGGCGGCTTCGGCTAAGGATGCTGAAGTGTCTGAACTCCAGCGGAAACTGAAGCTGGCTGACGATGAGATCGACCGTATTAACAAGTGGTTCGATGAGGCCCAAGGTTTGCCTTTTTTTTTGAAAAGACCCTTTTACAAGCCTAAATCATAATGCCAACTCGGAGTTTAAGCTCATGCGCTGCTATGTAAATGATTGTAGGCAATGCGACCGAGGTCGAGGCCCTCAAGATTGCCCTTGCCGAAGCCAAGGAGGCGAGGGCGAGTAAAGAAGCCGCGGAGAAAGCGGCTGCGGATGTAGAGGCCGAAAAGGCCGTCTGCATTCAGTATGTGGCAAGGGTGACCGAAGTAGAGCAAGCGCTCCAGGAAGCCGCCAACAAGTGTGAGTCCTTGGAGGAGAGTAACAAGGCCCAAGCAGCCGAACTCACCAAGGCTCTTCAAGCTGCGAAGGAGGCGCGGTCCGAGTCCCGGGTTGCTCGCGAGGAGATCAAGCAAGACGGACAGATGGCGGCTGGCAAGCCTTTTCTTTTACAGAGTATATTCGGCGATCGAAGATATGATTTGCTAAATCGACCGTGGAGTGCTCTAGACGTTTTTGCGGATCTCCGAGGAGTGCTACCGATGTTGTCGAGTATTTCCGGTCCCAAGAAGGGAACATGACAGAGAATCTCTTCTAGTCGCAGTACTTGGCGCCGGAGCGACCACCGCTGCTGAACAACCAGATGATGCAGCTGGCAGAGCTGCATCAGATGTCTGGTTTGGCCATGAAGGACATCATAGTCCGGTTATGGCCATCCGGACCTATTCCGATCAGCTACTTCGGCTTGGTAAAGCGGCTTGGCGACGCCTTGCCCCGAGTAGAAGCCGTGAAGCGCTCGCCGTGTATAGAAGGTGCGCGAATGGCCTTTGCCCGTATCAAGATGCACTGGGCAAAAATGAAGGCCGCCATCGTGGACGTCGAGGGTCTGCCCGAGGGCAAGGACCACCGTACACCGGAGCATTACTTTGAGGACGTCTTGGAAGGTGCCCGCTTGATAGAGGGCCAGTGCTCAAAGGACATCATGTTTGAGTGAATGTGTCCGGGCTACCCAGACAATGTATCATAGACCAAGGCTGTGTAATATATTTTATGTATTTGTCTAAACTGCTTTCCTCCTATGCGGTCGTATACTATTGTTCTGAAAGTTTTCCAGTCGTTGTCTTCATCCCCCACGTAGATACTACGGGGGTGTTCGGAATAATGTGTAATCACTCTTGACCCAACGTCTTGGTCCATGAAGGAGGTGATTTACATAGTGAACCATGAAATCAGGCTATGCGGCTTTAGCACTTTCACTTAGCCATAGGAGTTTGATGGTGGGACTAAGAACTAGCCCCTCGTGCGTATGCGGCTATCGAGCTTGGTTGCCTTTTAAACGCTTGACTGGAAAAAAGTCAGTCCTTCGTGTAATTCGGAAGAAATCGCTAGAGATTTAGTAAGTCACCGAATTACTGACCAGCTCTTGCCGCATCACGACAGTCAATTTTCGGCTTTCTCTACTGAGGTGTTTGACCGGGCCAGCGGGAAACACAATCGCAGTAGTTCTCCCTTTACTACCTTAGCCAAAAAAAACAAAACGTAAGGTAGCAAGCAGATACCTCCCCAACGTATCTATAATTTTTGATTGTTCCATGCTATTATATTATCAACCTTGGATGTTTTATATACATTTATATGCTATTTTATATTATTTTTTGGGACTAACCTATTAACCTAGAGCCCAGTGCCAATTTCGATTTTTTTCTTGTTTTAGAGTATCGCAGAAAAGGAAAACCAAACGGAGTCCAATTGACCTGAAACTTCACGGAACTTATTTTTGGACCAGAAGAAGCCCACGGAGCATCGGAGATGGACTAGAAGAGTCCCGGGCTGCCCATGAGGGTGGGGGGCACGCCCACCCCCCTTTGGCGCGCCCCCTGCCTCGTGGACAGCCCGGAGATCCACCGATGTACTTCTTCCTCCTATATATACCCATATACCCTAAAAACTTCGAGGAGCACATGAGATCGGGAGTTCCGCCGCCAGAAGCCTCCGTAGGCACCGAAAACCAATCTAGACCCATTTCGGCACCCTGTCGGAGGGGGAATCCCTCACCGGTGGCCATCTTCATCATGTCGGCGCTCTCCATGACGAGGAGGGAGTAGTCCACCCTCAGGGCTGAGGGTATGTACCAGTAGCTATGTGTTTTATCTCTCTCTCTCTCTCTCTCTCTCGTGTTCTTGAGGTGGTACGATCTTGATGTATCGCGAGCTTTGCTATTATAGTTGGATCTTATGATGTTTCTCCCCCTCTACTCTCTTGTAATGGATTGAGTTTTCCCTTTGAATTTACCTTATCGGATTGAGTCTTTAAGGATTTGAGAACACTTGATGTATGTCTTGCATGGGATACCCATGGGGACAATGGGGTATTCTATTGATCCACTTGATGTATGTTTCGGCGATCAACTTGCGGGTTCCGCCCATGAACCTATGCATAGGGTTGGCACACATTTTCATCTTGACTCTCATGTAGAAACTTTGGGGCACTATATGAAGTACTTTGTGTTGGTTTGAATAGATGATTCTGAGATTGTGTGATGCATATCGTATAATCATACCCACGGATACTTGAGGTGATATTGGAGTATCTAGGTGACATTAGGGTTTTGGTTGATTTGTGTCTTAAGGTGTTATTCTAGTACAAACTCTATGATAGATTGAACGGAAAGAATAGCTTCATGTTATTTTACTATGGACTCTTGAATAGATCGATCAGAAAGGATAACTTTGAGGTGGTTTCGTACTCTACCATAATCTCTTCGTTTGTTCTCCGCTATTAGTGACTTTGGAGTGACTCTTTGTTGCATGTTGAGGGGTAGTTATGTGATCCAATTATGTTATTATTGTTGAGAGAACTTGCACTAGTGAAAGTATGAACCCTAGGCCTTGTTTCAACGCATTGCAATACCATTTGTGCTCACTTTTATCATTAGTACCTTGCTGTTTTTATATTTTCAGATTACGAAAACCTTTATCTACCATCCATATACCACCTGTATCACCATCTCTTCGCCGAACTAGTGCACCTATACAATTTAGCATTGTATTGGGTGTGTTGGGGACACAAGAGACTCTTTGTTATTTGGTTGCAGGGTAGCTTGAGAGAGACCATCTTCATCCTACGCCTCCCACGGATTGATAAACCTTAGGTCATCCACTTGAGGGAAATTTGCTACTGTCCTACAAACCTCTGCACTTGGAGGCCCAACAACGTCTACAAGAAGAAGGTTGTGTAGTAGACATCAAGCTCTTTTCTGGCGCCATTGCCGGGGAGGTTAGCGCTTGAAGGTATATCTTTAGATCTTGCAATCGAATCTTTTTGTTTCTTGTTTTAGCACTAGTTTAGTTTATAAAAGAAAACTACAAAAAATATGGAATTGAGTTTGCCTCATACGCTTCATCTTTTTAATATCTTTCTCGAGTATGATGGAAGGGAAAATTGTGCCAAAGTGTTAGAAGAAGAATGCATTAAAATGTTTGGCACTAAATATTTGAATGATGATCATGATTGCAATGCTGTTAGTATGAATTCCTTGAATATCCATGATGCTAATGATATGCAAAGCCACAAGCTTAGGGAAGCTATGTTTGATGAAGATGATATTTTTTGTCCCCCACGTTTTGATGAGAAAATTTATTATGATGAAAGGATGCCTCCTATTTATGATGATTATATTGATGAAAGTGGATTTGGAGAGGTCATGACTTTATTTAGTGATGAATCCACTATTTCGGAAGAGGTTCCAATTGATTATGAGAACAAATTTGCTATCTATGATGATTTATTGTGATGACTTGTATGCTATAAAGAATAATGATATCCATGAAACTTGTCATCATGATTTTAACTTTCAATTGGATTATGCCTCACATGATAGTTATTTTGTTGAGCTTGCTCCCACTACTATTCATGAGAAGAAATTTGCTTGTGTGGAGAGTAATAAAATTTCTATGCTTGTAGATCATGAAAAGAATGCTTTAGGTGCTGGTTACATTGTTGAATTCATTCATGATACTACCGAAAATTATTATGAGGGATGAATATATGCTTGTAGGAATTGCAATAATATCAAGTTTCCCTTCTATGTGTTGAAAATCTTGAAGCTATGCTTGTTTTGCCTTCCTATGCTAGTTGATTATTGTTCCCATAAGTTGTTTGCTCACAAAATCCCTATGCATAGGAAGTGGGTTAGACTTAAATGTGCTAGTCATATTCTTCATGATGCTCTCTTTATGTTTCAATTCTTATCCTTTATGTGAGCATCATTGAAATCATCATGCCTAGCTAGGGGCGTTAAACGATAGCGCTTGTTGGCAGGCAACCAAATTTTATTTTTGTTCCTGTTTAGTAATAAATAATTTATCTATACTCTGTTATGATTGAGTTTTTATGTTTTAATTAGTGTTTGTGCCAACTAGAACCATTGGGAAGACTTGGGGAAAGTCGTGTTGATCTTGCTGTAAAAAACAGAAACTTTAGCGCTCACGAGAATTGCTGCCATTTTTTATTGGAGAGTGATATTTAGTTAATTATTTTTTCAGATGATTAATAGATAAATTTGTCACGTCCAGAAATTTATTTCAGAATTTTTGGAGTTCCAGAAGTTTGCTTTAGTTACAGATTACTACAGACTGTTATGTTTTTGACAGATTCTGTTTTTCGTGTGTTGTTTGCTTATTTTAATGAATCTATGGCTAGTAAAAGAGTTTATAAACCATATAGAATTTGTAATACAGTAGGTTTAACACCAATATAAATAAATAATGAGTTCATTACAGTACCTTGTAGTGGTGTTTTGTTTTTTTCCGCTAACGGAGCTTACGAGTTTTCTGTTAAGTTTTGTGTTGTGAAGTTTTCAAGTTTTGGGTGAAGATTCGATGGACTATGGAATAAGGAGTGGCAAGAGCCTAATCTTGGGGATTACCAAGTCACCCCAAGGTAATATCCAAGGAAACCAAAAATCCTAAGCTTGGGGATGCCCCGGAAGGCATCCCCTCTTTCGTCTACTTCCATCGGTAACTTTACTTGGAGCTATATTTTTATTCACCACATGATATGTGTTTTGCTTGAAGAATAAATTTATTTTGTTATAATTTGCTTTCTTTTATTTAGAACAATGTTTTGCATCTTTTATTTCAATAATAGTGGCGTTGATAGCCTTTACTATGCCTATTTTACAAGTCCACATGCTGCTGTTTGAAAACAGAAAGTTTACCGCTGTTGCAAAAATTCCCTAGAAAAGTCAGAATGTGATAAAATGTTGAAACCTTTTTCATAATAAGATCTGATAAATTTAATACAGTGGGAATTTTCTTTCATAATTGTTGGAGGTAGGGTATTATGGATCTTGCTGCACTCTTTACAGACTGTCTTGTTTAGGCAGATTGCTGTTACGTTTGCATTGTTTGCATATGTTTGCTTTTTTAATGATTCTATTTGAGGATAGGACTATTAAATATGCAGAGGCATTTAGTATGAAATGTTGAATAATAATTTTAGTGATTTTCTACAGTAGAATATGATAAGGTTTTTGCATTGGTTTATACTAACTTATCTCACGAGTCCTTGTTGCGTTTTGTGTGGATGAAGCTTTCGAGATTTAGGGAGATCGTGATATGATAGGAATTAAGGAGACACATAAGCTCAAGCATGGGGATTCCCAAGGCATCCCAAGATAATATTTCAAGAAGTCTCAAGCATCTAAGCTTGGGGATGCCCCGGTTGGCATCCCACGTTTCTTCTTCAACAACTATCGGTTAGTTTCGGTTGATCCTAAGTTTTTGCTTCTTCACATGATGGTTGACATTCTTAGAATGTCATTTTACTTTGTTTTGATTGCTGTTTGAATAAAATATCAAGATCTGAAATTATTAAATGGGAGAGTCTTCACATAGTTGCATAATTATTTGACTACTCATTGATCTTCACTTATATCTTTCGGAGTAGTTTGTCATTTGCTCTAGTGCTTCACTTATATCTTTTTATAGCACGGTGGTGGTTTTATTTTATAGAAATAGGTGAACTCGAATGCGTCACTTATATTATTTTGAGAGTCCTAAACAGCATGTTAATTTGCTTTGGTTATTAATTTAGTCCTAATATGATGGGCATCCAAGAGGGATATAATAAAAACTTTCATATAAAGTGCATTGAATACTATGAGAAGTTTGATACTTGATGATTGTTTTGAGATATGAGGATGGTAATATTAGAGTCATGCTAATGAGTAGTTGTGAATTTGAGAGATACTTGTGTTAAAGTTTGTGATTCCCGTAGCATGCACGTATGGTGAACCGTTATGTGATGAAGTCGTATCATGATTTATTTATTTATTGTCTTCCTTATGAGTGGCGGTCGGGGACGAGCGATGGTCTTTTCCTACCAATCTATCACCCTAGGAGCATGCGCGTAGTACTTTGTTTCAATAACTAATATATTTTTGCAATAAGTATGTGAGTTCTTTATGACTAATGTTGAGTCCATGGATTATACGCACTCTCACCCTTCCACCATTGCTAGCCTCTCTAGTACCGCACAACTTTTGCCGATACCATAGCGTAGTACTTTGTTTCAATAACTAATATATTTTTGCAATAAGTATGTGAGTTCTTTATGACTAATGTTGAGTCCATGGATTATACGCACTCTCACCCTTCCACCATTGCTAGCCTCTCTAGTACCGCACAACTTTCGCCGATACCATAAACCCACCATATACCTTTCTCAAAACAGTCACCATACCTACCTATTATGGCATTTCCATAGCCATTCTGAGTTATATTGCCGTGCAACTTTCCGCCATTCCGTTATTATGACACACTTCATCATTGTCATAGTGCCTTGCATGATCATGTAGTTGACATCATATTTGTGGCAAAGCCACCATGCATAATTTATCATACATGTCACTCTCGATTCATTACCCATCCCGGTACACCGCCGGAGGCATTCATATAGAGTCATACTTCGTTCTAGTATCGAGTTGTAATCTTTGAGTTGTAAATAAATAGAAGTGTGATGATCATCATTAATAGAGCATTGTCCCAAAAAAGGCCAAAAAAGAGGAAAGGCCAAGAAAAGGGACAATGCTACTATCCTTTTTCCACACTTGTGCTTCAAAGTAGCACCATGATCTTCATGATAGAGAGTCTCTTATGTTCATATACTAGTGGGAAATTTTCATTATAGAACTTGGCTTGTATATTATAATGATGGGCTTCCTCAAAATGCCCTAGGTCTTCGTGAGCAAGCGAGTTGGATGCTCTAGTGCATCCGTTGGATGGCAATCCCTACTCACTCACATTGATATCTATTGATGGGCATCTCCATAGCCCATTAATACACCTAGTTGGTGTGAGACTATCTTCTCCCTTTTTGTCTTCTCCACAACCACCATTCTATTACACCTAGTGCTATGTCCATGGCTCACGCTCATGTATTGTGTGAAGATTGAAAAAGTTTGAGAACATCAAAAGTATGAAACAATTGCTTGGCTTGTCATCGGGGTTGTGCATGATTTAAATATTTTGTGTGGTGAAGATAGAGCATAGCGAGACTATATGATTTTGTAGGGATAGCTTTCTTTGGCCATGTTATTTTGAGAAGACATGATTGCTTTGTTAGTATGCTTGAAGTATTATTGTTTTTATGGAAATATTAAACTTTTGTCTTGAATCTTATGGATCTGAACATTCATGCCACAATAAATAGAATTACTTAGAAAAATATGTTAGGTAGCATTCCACATCAAAAATTCTGTTTTTATCATTTACCTACTCGAGGACGAGCAGGAATTAAGCTTGGGGATGCTCATACGTCTCCAACGTATCTATAATTTTTGATTGTTCCAAGCTATTATATTATCAACCTTGGATGTTTTATATGCATTTATATGCTATTTTATATGATTTTTGGGACTAACCTATTAACCTAGAGCCCAGTGCCAGTTTCTGTTTTTTCCTTGTTTTAGAGTATCGCAGAAAAGGAAAATCAAACGGAGTTCAATTGACCTGAGACTTCACGTAAATTATTTTTGGACTAGAAGAAGCCCACGGAGTATCGGAGATGGACCAGAATAGTCCCGGGCTGCCCACGAGGGTGGGGGGCACGCCCACCCCCCTGGGCGCGCCCCTGCCTCGTGGATAGCCCGAAGATGCACCAACGTACTTCTTCCTCCTATATATACCCATATACCCTAAAAACTTCGAGGAGCACAAGAGATCGGGAGTTCCGCAGCCAGAAGCCGCCGTAGCCACCGAAAACCAATCTAGACCCGTTCTGGCACACTGCCAGAGGGGGGAATCCCTCACTAGTGGCCATCTTCATCATCCCGATGCTCTCCATGACAAGGAGGGAGTAGTCCACCCTCGGGGCCGAGGGTATGTACCAGTAGCTATGTGTTTGATCTCTCTCTCTCTCTCGTGTTCTTGAGGTGGTACGATCTTGATGTATCGCGAGCTTTGCTATTATAGTTGGATCTTACGATGTTTCTCCCCCTCTACTCTCTTGTAATGGGATGAGTTTTCCCTTTGAAGTTACCTTATTGGATTGAGTCTTTAAGGATTTGAGAACACTTGATGTACGTCTTGCATGGGGTACCTGTGGTGACAATGGGGTATTCTATTGATCCACTTGATGTATGTTTTGGTGATCAACTTGTGGGTTCCTCCCATGAACCTATGCATAGGGGTTGGCACATGTTTTTGTATTGACTCTCTGGTAGAAACTTTGGGGCACTCTTTGAAGTACTTTGTGTTGGTTTGAATAGATGAATCTGAGATTGTGTGATGCATATCGTATAATCATACATATGGATACTTGAGGTGACATTGGAGTATCTAGGTTACATTAGGATTTTGGTTGATTTGTGTCTTAAGGTGTTAATCTAGTACGAACTCTATGATAGATTAAACGGAAAGAATAGCTTCATGTTATTTTACTACGGACTCTTGAATAGACCGATCAGAAAGGATAACTTTGAGGTGGTTTCGTACCCTACCATAATCTCTTCGTTTGTTCTCCGCTATTAGTGACATTGGAGTGACTCTTTGTTGCATGTTGAGGGATAGTTATGTTATCCAATTCTGTTATTATTGTTGAGAGAACTTGCACTAGTGAAAGTATGAACCCTAGGCCTTGTTTCAATGCATTGCAATACCGTTTGTGCTCATTTTTATCATTAGTTACCTTGTTATTTTATATTTTCAGATTACAAAAACCTTTATCTACCATCCATATACCAATTGTATCACCATCTCTTCGCCGAACTAATGCACCTATCCAATTTACCATTGTATTGGGTGTGTTGGGGACACAAGAGACTCTTTGTTATTTGGTTGCAGGGTTGCTTGAGAGAGACCATCTTCATCCTACGCCTCCCACGGATTGATAAACCTTAGGTCATCCATTTGAGGGAAATTTGCTACTGTCCTACAAACCTCTGCACTTGGAGGCCCAACAACGTCTACAAGAAGAAGGTTGTGTAGTAGACATCACAAGCACAGGAGCCGGGCAACCCAACTATTGACCAAAGACGTGATTCGGAGCCGATGAATATAATGCAGTATTCGGGATGCCGAATTATACCCTGAGAGTGTTCGGACTTTCTATTTTTGAAAAAATATATATGGCTTGAAATAGAGCCCCATGGCGATTTAAGTCGCACTAAGGTGTATATGCCAATTCAGACATAAAGTGGGAAAAAAGATTAAGAACTAAGCCAATATAGAACAAGGTTGAGCGAAAGGGTTTCCATTATAGTCTGATTGGTATGTAAAAACGTATTTTTTTTACAGAGGATGCCATAAGCATCAAGGCCTTTTTACATGCTGAGAACAAGGGAAAGCTGTATACATGTCCTAAATTTGAAAGGATGATCTTGAAGATCTGTTGGACATCCTGCCGCACGTCTGCGTCTCTTTTCCCTGTAGTGTATGGTCCTTTGAGAGGATCAATGATCGAGTGTATATGAGGGGCCTGGGAAAGGACCCGAAGTACCATCGAAGAGTGGTGTGGTTGTAAAGAACCTGAAAAAAGAAAAAAAGGAAAAAAAGGAAGAATATGAGGGTTTGGATATGGTCGAACCGTATTGTGGACCTTATTTTTAGTAGGCCTCTGTCCTTGCCCATGTTATTTTTAGTGCATAGTTATGTACGCGCGGTACATATGCCGCTATCAAGTTGGGTTTTTTGACGGAGGCTAGATTGCTAATCTAGCTCTGGACGAGCCGGACTGTCATTCTGCAGCGTAGACCAGACTCGTTTGATAGTGTCCGGGGGCTTGACTGCCGATGTAGTATTCGGCTTAATAGGCCACCCTGCACCTCGGCTGCGAGGGCCGTGGTATGCTTCTCAGTGCGGAGGGAGCGCTCCATGTTGCCATTGATTGTTAAAACTGGCCGACCTCAGGTAGGGGGTCCCGAACTGTGCGTCTGAGGATCGAAGGTAACAGGAGACAAGGGACACGATGTTTACCCAGGTTCGGGCCCTCTTGATGGAGGTAATACCCTACTTCCTGCTTGATTGACTTTGATGAGTATAGGGTTTACAAGAGTTGATCTACCTCGAGATCATAATGGCTAAACCCTAGATGTCTAGCTCTTATGAATATGATTGCCTCTACGGACTAAACCCTCCAGTTTATATAGACACTTGAGGGGCCTCGGGTTGTACAGAGTCGGTTTACAGAGAAAGTAATCTTCACATACGAACGCCAAGCATGCCATCCACGCAAATGAGAGTCCCATTCGGACACGGGGGAAGGCCTCCTACCTTGTATCTTCTTGGCCCATTAGTCCGGCCCATATCACATAGCGCGGACGCCTGGGGACCTCCTAATCCAAGACTCCCTCACCCCCCTCTTTCCTTCCTCGTCGATTATATATGGAGGGGGTGCATGCGGCTTGGGAGGGACTCCAGGTAGGATTCCTCCTACATGGGTGCCTCCTATGGCTCCTCCTCCCTCCCTCCCACCTATATATAGGAGGAAGGGGCGCCTAGCACAAACCGAACAATTGCCTAGCCGTGTGCAGCGCTCCCATCCACCGTTTACTCCCATGGTCATATCTTTGTAGTGCTTAGGCGAAGCGCTGCGCAGATCACTTCACCATCACCGTCACCACGCCGTTGTGCTGACAGAACTCATATACTACCTCAACACGTTGCTGGATCAAGAGGGCGAGGGACGTCACCGAGCTAAATGTGTGCAGAACTCGAAGGTGTCGTACATTCGGTGCTTGATCGGTTGGAGCTAGAAGAAGTTTGACTACATCAACCGTGTTGTCAAACGCTTCCGCTTTCGGTCTACAATGGTACATGGACACACTCTCCCCCTCTGGTTGCTATGCATCTCCTAGATAGATCTTGCATGAGCGTAGGAATTTTTTTGAAATGGCATGCTACGTTTCCCAACAATGGCATCATCGGCCAGGTCTATGCGTAGATGATATGCACAAGTAGAACACAAAGAGTTGTGGGTGGTGATAGTCATACTGCTTAACACCAACGTCTTATTTTGATTCGGCGGTATTGTGGGATGAAGCGGCCCGGACCAACATTACATGTCCACGCACATGAGACCGGTTCCACCGACTGACATGCAAGTAGTTTTGCATAAAGGTGGCTGGCGGGTGTCTATTTCTCCTACTTTAGTTGAATCGAATTTGACTACGGCCGGTCCTTGAAGAAGGTTAAAACAGCAAACTTGACAGAACAACATTGTGGTTTTGTGCGTAGGTAAGAATGGTTCTTGCTAGAAGCCCGTAGCAGCCATGTAAAACTTGCACCAACAAAGTAGAGGACGTCTAAATTGTTTTTGCAGGTTATGTTGTGATGTGATATGGTGAAGACATGATGTGATATACGTTATTGTACGAGATGATCATGTTTTGTAAGTTATCAGGCAATCGGCAGGAGCCTTATGGTTGTCTCTTTATTGTATGAAATGCAGATGCTATGTAATTGCTTTACTTTATGGCTATGAGTTAGCAATAGTTGTAGAGGCAATAGTTGGCGAGACGATCACTACCCAATGATGGAGATCAAGGTGTCAAGCCGGTGATGATGGAGATCATGACGATGCTTTGGAGATGGAGATCAAAAGCACGAGATGATGATGGCCATATCATGTCACATATTTTTATTGCATGTGATGTTTATCTTTTATCCATCTTATTTTGCTTAGTACGGCAGTGGAATTATAAGATGATCCCTTCACTAAATTTCAAGGTATAAGTGTTCTCCCTGAGTATGCATTGTCGCAACAGTTTGTCGTGTTGAGATACCATGTGATGATCAGGTGTTATAGACTCTACGTTCACATAGAACATGTGCAAGATAGTTTTGCACATGCTGAATACTTGGGTTAAACTTGACGAGCCTCGAGACTGAAAGGTTGAACGTGAATCATATAGTAGATATGATCAACATAGAGATGTTCACCATTGATGACTACTCCATCTCACGTGATGATCGAACATGGTTTAGTTGATTTGGATCACGTATCATTTAAATGACTCGAGGGATGTCTATCTAAGTGAGAGTTCTTAAGTAATATGATTAATTGAACTTACTTTATCATGAACTTAGTCCTGATAGTTTTTGCATATCTATGTTGTAGATGAATAGCTCGTGTTGTAGCTCCCCTATTTTTTATATGTTCCTAGAGAAAACTAAGTTGAAAGATGATAGTAGCAATGATGCGGACTGGGTCCATGATCTGAGGATTATCCTCATTGCTTCACAGAAGAATTATGTCCTTGATACACCGCTGGGTGACAGACCTATTATAGGAGCAGATGTAGACGTTATGAACGTTTAGCAAGCTTCATATGATGACTACTTAATAGTTTAGTGTGCCATGCTTTACAGCTTAGAACCGGGACTTCAGAAATGCTTTGAACGCCACAAAGCATATGAGATGTTCCAAGAGATGAAATTGGTATTTCAGACTCATGCCCATGTCGAGAGGTATGAGACCTCTGACAAGTACTTTGCCTACAAGATGTAGGAGAATAACTCAGCCAGTGAGCATGTGCTCAGAATGTCTGGGTACTACAATCGCTTGAATCAAGTGGGAGTTAATCTTCCAGATAAGATAGTGATTGACAGAGTTCTCTTGTCACTATCACTAAGCTACTAGAACTTCGAGATGAACTATAATATGCAAGGGATGACGAAAGCAATTCCCGAGCTCTTCGCGATGCTGAAATCAGCGAATGTAGAAATCAAGAAAGAGCATCAAGTGTTGATGGTTAACAAGACCACTAGTTTCAAGAAAAAGGGAAAAGGGAAAGAAAAGGGAACCTCAAGAAGAATGACAAGCAAATTGCCACTCCCATGAAGAAGCCGAAAGGTAGACCTAAGCTTGAAACTGAGTGCTTCTACTACAAAGGGAATGGTCACTGGAAGTGGAACTACCCAAAATACTTGGCGGATAAGAAGGATGGAAATGTGAACAAAGGTATATTTGATACACATGTTATTGATGTGTATTTTACTAATTTTCATAGTAACCCCTAGGTATTTGATACCGGTTCAGTTGCTAAGACTAGTAACTCGGAACAGGATTTGCAGAGACTAGTTAAAAGCGAGGTGACGATGTGTGTTCGAAATGATTCCAAGGTTGATATGATCACCATCGCACACTCCCTCTACCTTCGGGATTAGTGTTGAACCTAAATAAATGTTATTTGGTGTTTGCGTTGAGCATGAATATGATTAGATGATGTTTATTGCAATACGTTTATTCATTTAAATTAGAGAATAATTGTTGTCCTGTTTACACAAATAAAACCTTTTATGGTCATACACCCAATGTGAATGGTTTATTGAATCTTGATCGTAGTGATACACATATTCATAATATTGATGCCAAAAGATGCAAAGTTGATAATGATAGTGCAATATACTTGTGGCAGTGCCGTTTAGGTCATATTTGTGTAAAGAGCATGAAGAAACTCCATGCATATGGACTTTTGGAATCACTTGATTATGAATCATTTGATACTTGCGAACCATGCCTCATGGGCAAGATGACTAAAACTTCGTTCTTCGGAACAATGGAGTGAGCCAATGACTTATTGGAAATAATAACTACCGATGTATGTGGTCCAATGAGTGTTGAGGCTCGTGGTGGGTATCGTTATTTTATGACCTTCATAGATGATTTGAGCAGATGACGATGTGAACTATTGGTGTTAATCACATGACGATGACGATGTGATCACACCTTAGTACTCTTTGGATGTTAATCACATGACGATGTGAACTAGATTATTGACTCTAGTAAACCCTTTGGGTGTTTGTCACACGGTGATGTGATCTATTGGTGTTAATCACATGGCGATGTGAACTAGATTATTGACTCTAGTGCAAGTGGGAGACTGAAGGAAATATGCCCTAGAGGCAATAATAAAGTTGTTATTTTATATTTCCTTATTCATGATAAAGGCTTATTATTCATGCTAGAATTGTATTGATTGGAAACCTATATACATGTGTGAATACATAAACAAACACTGTGTCCCTAGTGAGACTCTACTAGACTAGCTTGTTGATCAAAGATTGTTAAGGTTTCAAACCATGGAAATGAGTTTTCATTTGATAACGGGATCACACCATTAGGAGAATGATGTGATGGACAAGACCCATCCGTTAGCTTACCATATTGACCGTTCAGTTTTATTGGTATTGCTTTCTTCATGTCAAATACCTATTCCTTCGACTATGAGATTATGCAACTCCCGGATACCGAAGGAATCCCTTTTGTGCTATCAAACGTTACAACGTAACTGGGTGATTATAAAGTTGCTCTACAGGTATCTCCAAAGGTGTTTGTTGGGTTGACATAGATCGAGATTAGAATTTGTCACTCCGAGTATCGGAGAGGTATCTCTGGGCCCTCTTGGTAATACACATCATAAGCTTGTAAGCAAACGACTAAGGAGTTAGTCACCAGGTGATGTATTATGGAATGAGTAAAGAGACTTGCAGGTAATGAGATTGAAATAGGTATGAAGATATCGACGATCGAATATCGGGCAAGTAACATACCAATGGACAAAGGGAATTACATATGTTGTCATAACGGTTTGACCGATAAAGCTTTTCGTAGAATATGTAGGAGCCAATATGAGCATCCAGGTTCCGCTATTGGTTATTGACCGGAGAGGTGTCTTGGTCATGTCTACATAGTTCTCGACCCCGTAGGGTCCGCATGCTTAACGTTCGTTGACAATATAGTATTATATGAGTTATGTGATTTGGTGACCAAATGTTGTTCGGAGTCCCGGATGAGATCACAAACATGACGAGGAGTATCTAAATGGTCAAGAGGTAAAGATTGATATATAGGACGATGGTATTCGGACACCGGAAGTGTTCCAGAGGGTACCGAGTACTTATCGGGTCATCGGAATGGAGTTTCGGGCACCCCCGACAAAGATATGGGCCTTCTGGGCCAAGTGAGGGGACACACCAGCCCTGGTGCGCCCTACAGAGGCCATCCATATGAGGAGGAGAAGGAAAGCGGTGAGGGCAAGGAAAGTATGGATTAGGATTCCTACTTCCTTCCCTCTCCCCCCTCTTTCCTTCCCCCACGATTATATATGGCAGGGGGGCGCGCGCGGCTTGGGAGGGACTCCAAGTAGGATTCCTCCTACTTGGGCAACTCCTGTGGCTCCTCCTCCCTCCCTCCCACCTATATATATGAGGAGGGGGGGGCGCCTAGCACAGAGCAGACATTTGCCTAGCCGTGTGTGGTTCCCCCGTCCACCGCTTACTCCCACGGTCATATCTTCGTAGTGCTTAGGTGAAGCCCTGCACGGATCACTTCACCATCACCGTGATGTCTACTACACAACCTTCTTCTTGTAGACGTTGTTGGGCCTCCAAGTGCAGTTTTGTAGGACAGTAGCAAATTTCCCTCAAGTGGATGACCTAAGGTTTATCAATCGGTAGGAGGCGTAGGATGAAGATGGTCTCTGTCAAGCAACCCTGCAACCAAATAACAAAGAGTCTCTTGTGTCCCCAACACACCCAATACAATGGTAAATTGTATAGGTGCACTAGTTCAGCGAAGAGATGGTGATACAAGTGGTATATGGATGGTAGATAAAGGTTTTTGTAATCTGAAAATATAAAAACAGCAAGGTAACTAATGATAAAAGTGAGCACAAACAATATTGCAATGCGTTGAAACAAGGCCTAGGGTTCATACTTTTACTAGTGCAAGTTCTCTCGACAATAATAACATAATTGGATCATATAACTATCCCTCAACGTGCAACAAAAAGTCACTCCAAAGTCACTAATAGCCGAGAACAAACGAAGAGATTATGGTAGGGTACGAAACCACCTCAAAGTAATTCTTTCCAATCAATCCGTTGGGCTATTCCTATAAGTGTCACAAACAGCCCTAGAGTTCGTACTAGAATAACACCTTACGACACAAATCAACCAAAACCCTAATGTCACATAGATACTCCAATGTCACCTCAAGTATCCGTGGGTATGATTATACGATATGCATCACACAATCTTAGATTCATCTATTCAACTAACACATAGAACCTCAACGAGTGCCCCAAAGTTTCTACCGGAGAGTCAAGACGAAAACGTGTGCCAACCCCTATGCATAGGTTCATGGGCGGAACCCGCAAGTTGATCACCAAAACATACATCAAGTGGATCAATAGAATACCCCATTGTCACCACGGGTATCCCACGCAAGCCATACATCAAGTGTTCTCAAATCCTTAAAGACTCATTCCGATAAGATAACTTCAAAGGGAAAACTGAATCATTACAAGATAGTAGAGGGGGAGAAACATCATAAGATCCAACTATAATAGCAAAGCTCGCGATACATCAAGATCGTACCACCTCAAGAACAAGAGAGAGAGAGAGATCAAACACATAGCTACTGGTACATACCCTCAGCCCCGAGGATAACTACTCCCTCCTCGTCATGGAGAGCACCGAGATGATGAAGATGGCCATCGGAGAGGGATTCCCCCTCCGGTAGGTTGCCAGAACAGGTCTAGATTGGTTTTCGGTGGCTAGGGAGGCTTCTGGCGGTGAAACTCTCGATCTATTGTTGTCCCCAAAGTTTTTAGGGTATATGGGTATATATGGGAGGAAGAAGTACGTCGGTGGATCTCCGGGCTGTCCACGAGGCAGGGGGCACGCCCAGGGGGGTGGGCACGCCCCCCACCCTCGTGGACATCCCGGGACTCTCCTGGTCCAACTCTGATACTCCGTGGCTTCTTCTGGTCCAAAAATAAGTTCCGTGAAGTTTCAGGTCAATTGGACTCCATTTGATTTTCCTTTTCTGCGATACTCTAAAACAAGGAAAAAACAGAAACTGGCACTGGGCTCTGGGTTAATAGGTTAGTCCCAAAAATCATATAAAATAGCATATAAATGCATATAAAACATCCAAGGTTGATAATATAATAGCATGGAACAATAAAAAATTATAGATACGTTGGAGATGTATCAGCATCCCCAAGCTTAATTCCTGCTCGTCCTCGAGTAGGTAAATGATAAAAACAGAATTTTTGATGTGGAATGCTACCTCACATATTTCTCTAAGTAATTCTCTTCATTTTGGCATGAATGTTTAGATCCGTAAGATTCAAGACAAAAGTTTAATATTGACATACAAATAATAATACTTCAAGCATACTAACTAAGCAATTATGTCTTCTCAAAATAACATGGCCAAAGAAAGCTATCCCTTAAAAATCATATAGTCTGGCTATGCTCTATCTTCACCACACAAAATATTTAAATCATGCACAACCCCAATGACAAGCCAAACAATTGTTTCATACTTTTGATGTTCTCAAACTTTTTCAATCTTCACGCAATACATGAGCGTGAGCCATGGACATAGCACTATAGGTGGAATAGAATGGTGGTTGTGGAGAAGACAAAAAGGAGAAGATAGTGTCACATCAACTAGGCATATCAACAGGCTATGGAGATGCCCATCAATAGATATCAATGTGAGTGAGTAGGGATTGCCATTGAACAGATGCACTAGAGCTATAAATGTATGAAAGCTCAACAAAAGAAACTAGTGGGTGTGCATCCAACTCGCTTGCTCACGAAGACCTAGGGCATTTTGAGGAAGCCCATCATTGGAATATACAAGCCAAGTTCTATAATGAAAGATTTCCACTAGTATATGAAAGTGACAACATAGGAGACTCTCTATCATGAAGATCATGCTACTACTTTGAAGCACAAGTGTGCTAAAAGGATAGTAGTATTGCCCCTTCTCTCTTTTTCTCTCATTTTTTATTTTTTTATTTGGGCCTTCTCTTTTTTATGGCCTCTTTTCTCTTCTTTTTTTATTTGGGCTTCTTTGGCCTCTTTTATTTATTTATTTTCGTCCGGAGTCTCATCCCGACTTGTGGGGGAATCATAGTCTCCATCATCCTTTCCTCGCTGGGACAATGCTCTAATAATGATGATCATCCCACTTTTATTTACTTACAACTCAAGAATTACAAATCGATACTTATAATAAAATATGACTCTATATGAATGCCTCTGGCGGTGTACCGGGATGTGCAATGACTCATGAGTGACATGTATGGAAGAATTATGAACGATGGCTTTGCCACAAATACGATGTCAACTACATGATCATCCATAGCAATATGACAATGATGAAGCGTGTCATAATAAACGGAACGGTGGAGAGTTGCATGGTAATATATCTCGGAATGGCTATGTAAATGCCATAATAGGTAGGTATGGTGGCTGTTTTGAGGAAGGTATATGGTGGATTTATGGTACCGGCGAAAGTTGCGCGGTACTAGAGAGGCTAGCAATGGTGGAAGGGTGAGAGTGCGTATAATCCATGGACTCAACATTAGTCATAAAGAACTCACATACTTATTGCAAAAATCTATTAGCTATCGAAACAAAGTACTACACACATGCTCCTAGGGGGATAGATTGGTAGGAAAAGACCATCGCTCGTCCCCGACCGCCACTCATAAGGAAGACAATCAATAAATAAATCATGCTATGACTTCATCACATAACGGTTCACCATATGTGCGTGCTACGGGAATCACAAAATTTAACACAAGTATCTCAAAAATTCACAACTACTCACTAGAATGACTCTAATATTATCGTCCTCATATCTCAAAACAATCATCAAGTATCAAACTTCTCATAGTATTCAATGCACTTTATATGAAAGTTTTTATTACATCCCTCTTGGATGCCCATCATATTTGGACTAAATTCATAACCAAACCAAACTACCATGCTGTTCTAAAGACTCTCAAAATAATATAAGGGTAACATGAGAGTTCATCTATTTGTATAAAATAAAACCACCACCGTGCTCTAAAAAGATATAAGTGAAGCACTAGAGCAAATGACAAACTACTCCGAAAGATATAAGTGAAGATCAATGAGTAGTCGAATAATTATGCAACTATGTGAATACTCTCTAACATTTAAGAATTTCATATATTGGTATTTTATTCAATCAGCAAGCAAAACTAAATAAAATAAAATGACGCTCAAGCAAAACACATATCATGTGGTGAATAAAAATATAGCTCCAAGTAAAGTTATCGACGAACGAAGACGAAAGAGGAGATGCCTTCCGGGGCATCCTCAAGCTTAGGCTTTTGGTTGTCCTTGAATATTACCATGGTGTGCCTTGGGAATCCCCAATCTTAGGCTCTTGCCACTCCTTATTCCATGCCCATCGAATCTTTACCCAAAACTTGAAAACTTCACGACACAAAACTTAACAGAAAACTCGTGAGTTATGTTAGCGAAAGAAAACAAAACACCACTTCAAGGTACTGTAATTAACTCATTATTTATTTATATTGGTGTTAAACCTACTGTATTCCAACTTCTCTATGGTTTATAAACTCTTTTACTAGCCGTAGATTCATCAAAATAAGTAAACAACACATGAAAAACAGAATTTGTCAAAAAACAGAACAGTCTGTAGTAATCTGTAGCTAACGCAAACTTCTGGAACCCAAAAAATTCTAAAATAAATTTCTGGACCTGAGGAATTTATTTATTAATCATCTGCGAAACGAATTAACTAAATATCGCTCTCCAATAAAAAAATGGCAGCAAATCTCGTGAGCGCTAAAGTTTCTGTTTTTTACAGCAAGATCAACAAGACTTTCCCCAAGTCTTCCCAACGGTTCTACTTGGCACAAACCCTAATTAAAAGCATAAAACCACATCTAAACAGAGGCTAGATGAATTATTTATTAATAAACAGGAACAAAAATAAAGTTGGGTTGCCTCCCAACAAGCGCTATCGTTTAACGCCCCTAGCTAGGCATGATGATTTCAATGATGCTCACATAAAACATAAGAATTGTAACATAAAGAGAGCATCATGAAGAATATGACTAGCACATTTAAGTCTAACCCACTTCCTATGCATAGGGAATTTGAGAGCAAGTAACTTATGGGAACAATAATCAACTAGCATAGGAGGGCAAAACAAGCATAACTTCAAAACTTTAAGCACATAGAGAGGAAACTTGATATTATTGCAATTCCTACAAGCATATGTTCCTCCCTCATAATAATTTTCAGTAGCATCAGGAATGAATTCAAAAATATAACCAGCACCTAAAGCATTCTTTTCATGATCTACAAGCATAGAAATTTCATTACTCTCCACACAAGCAAAATTCTTCTCATGAATAATAGTGGGAGCAAACTCAACAAGATAATTATCATGTGAGGCATAATCCAATTGAAAACTAAAATCATGATGACAAGTTTCATGGATATCATTATTCTTTATAGAATAGAAGGCATCACAATAATCATCATAGATAGCAACTTTGTTCTCATAATCAATTGGAACCTCTTTCGGAATAGTGGATTTATCACAAAATAAAGTCATGGCCTCTCCAAATCCACTTTCATCAATATAATCATCATAAATAGGAGGGATGCTTTCATCATAATAAATCTGCTCATCAAAACTTGGGGGACAAAAAATATCATCTTCATCAAACAAAGCTTCCCCAAGCTTGTGGCTTTGCGTATTATTAGCATCATGGATATTCAAGGAATTCATACTAACAACATTGCAATCATGCTCATCACTCAAATATTTAGTGCCAAACATTTTAATGCATTCTTCTTCTAACACTTTGGCACAATTTTCCTTTCCATCATACTCACGAAAGATAATAAAAAGATGAAGCGTATGAGGCAAACTCAATTCCATATTTTTTTGTAGTTTTCTTTTATAAACCAAACTAGTGCTAAAACAAGAAACAAAACGATTCGATTGCAAGATCTAAAGATATACCTTCAAGCGCTAACCTCCTCGGCAACGGCGACAGAAAAGAGCTTGATGTCTACTACACAACCTTCTTCTTGTAGACGTTGTTGGTCCTCCAAGTGCAGTGGTTTGTAGGACAGTAGCAAATTTCCCTCAAGTGGATGACCTAAGGTTTATCAATCCGTAGGAGGCGTATGATGAAGATGGTCTCTCTCAAGCAACCCTGCAACCAAATAACAAAGAGTCTCTTGTGTCCCCAACACACCCAATACAATGACAAACTGTATAGGTGCACTAGTTCGGCGAAGAGATGGTGATACAAGTGGTATATGGATGGTAGATAAAGGTTTTTGTAATCTGAAAATATAAAAACAGCAAGGTAACTAATGATAAAAGTGAGCGCAAACGGTATTGCAATGCGTTGAAACAAGGCCTAGGGTTTATACTTTCACTAGTGCAAGTTCTCTCAACAATAATAACATAATTGGATCATATAACTATCCCTCAACATGCAACAAAGAGTCACTCCTAAGTCACTAATAGCAGAGAACAAATGAAGAGATTATGGTAGGGTACGAAACCACCTCAAAGTTATTCTTTCCAATCAATCCGTTGGGCTATTCCTATAAGTGTCACAAACAGCCCTAGAGTTCGTACTGGAATAACACGTTAAGACACAAATCAACTAAAACCAAAATGTCACTTAGATACTCCAATGTCACCTCAAGTATCCGTGGGTATGATTATACGATATGCATCACACAATCTCATATTCATCTATTCAACCAACACATAGAACCTCAAAGAGTGCCACAAAGTTTCTACCGGAGTGTCAAGACGAAAACGTGTGCCAACCCCTATGCATAGGTTCATGGGCGGAACCCGCAAGTTGATCACCAAAACATACATCAAGTGGATCAATAGAATACCCCATTGTCACCACGGGTATCCCACGCAAGACATACATCAAGTGTTCTCAAATCCTTAAAGACTCAATCTGATAAGATAACTTCAAAGGGAAAACTCAATCCATTACAGGAGAGTAGAGGGGGAGAAACATCATAAGATCCAACTATAATAGCAAAGCTCGCGATACATCAAGATCGTACCACCTCAAGAACACGAGAGAGAGATCAAACACATAGCTAATGGTACATACCCTCAGCCCCGAGGGAGAACTACTCCCTCCTCGTCATGGAGAGCACCGGGATGATGAAGATGGCCACCAGAGAGGGATTCCCCCTCCGGAAGGGTGCCGAAATAGGTCTAGATTGGTTTTCGGTGGCTAGGGAGGCTTCTGGCGGCGAAACTCTCGATCTATTGTTGTCCCCAAAGTTTTTAGGGTATATGGGTATATATGGGAGGAAGAAGTACGTCGGTGGATCTTCGGGCTGTCCACGAGGCAGGGGGCGCACCCAGGGGGGTGGGCACGCCCCCACCCTCGTGGGCAGCCCGGGACTCTCCTGGTCCATCTCCGATACTCCGTGACTTCTTCTGGTCCAAAAATAAGTTCCGTGAAGTTTCAGGTCAATTGGACTCCATTTGATTTTCCTTTTCTGCGATACTCTAAAACAAGGAAAAAACAGAAACTGGCACTGGGCTCTGGGTTAATAGGTTAGTCCCAAAAATCATATAAAATAGCATATAAATGCATATAAAACATCCAAGGTTGATAATATAATAGCATGGAACAATCAAAAATTATAGATACGTTGGAGACGTATCACACCGTCACCATGCCGTCGTGTTGACGGAAATCATCTACTACCTCGACACCTTGCTGGATCAAGAAGGCGAGGACATCACCGAGCTGAACGTGTGCAGAACTCAAAGGTGTCGTACGTTCGGTGCTTGATCAGTTAGAGCTAGAAGAAGTTCGACTAAATCAACCGTGTTGTTGAGCGCTTCCACTTTTGGTCTACGAGGGTATGTGGACACACTCTCCCCCTCTGGTTGCTATGCATCTCCTAGATAGATCTTGCGTGAGCATAGGAATTTTTTGAAATTGCATTCTATGTTTCCCAACAAATCATAGCCTCATCATGGCATGCGCATCACTCTCGACATCCTCATCTCTACCATCTGTGATTCCGAATGCAGACCGACCCTTCTCGAATTCATGTGCTCAGCTATGTGCTACTTGTGAGCTACATTGGGATTTTCCCTGAAGAGGAAGGTTGAAGTAGTACGGTAAAGATAAGTATTTCTCTTGGTGAGAACCAAGGTCGTCGAACCAATAGGAGAACCATGCAAACTCTCATCATCAGCACCTACAGTCACAAAAGTAAATATATGCACCCAACGCGGGCAACAGGGTCATCAATCCCCTTGAACTTGTTACTTGCAAGGATTAATTCCGATGGTGGTAGATAGATAAAAAGAAAAGTAAAGCAAAAAATAAATAAATTGCAGCAAGGTAATTTTGGTTTCTATAATATGATAAAAGTAGAGCCGAGGGCCATAGTTTTGACTAGAGGCTTCCCTCTCAAACACACAACATATGGTGGGTAGACAAATTACTGTTGGGCAATGATAGAAAATCGCATAGTTATGATGTTATTAATGGCAATGATCACATATATAGGCAGCACGTCTGTGACAAGTAGACCGACTCCTGCCTGCATCTACTACTATTACTCCACCAATCGACCGCTATCCAGCATGCATCTATGGTATTAAGTTCATAACAAATAATGTAACACCTTAAGCAAGATGACACGGACAAAGTAAACTCAAGCAATATAAATAAACCCCGTCATTTTATCCTTAGTAGCAACAATACAATACGTGCCTCGCTACCCCTTATGTCACGAGGTGAGGACACCGCAAGATCGAACCCACTACAAAGCACCTCTCCCACTGAAGACCAAACAGATAGATCGAAGAGAAATACAAATCTACCATAATCATGCATAATAAAGTTCACAAAAACCTCAATTAATTTCAATGAATAATCTGATCATAAACCCACAATTCATCGAATCACAACAAACACACTCCAAAATAAGATTACATCAGATAGAAATCCAAGAAGATCGAGGAGAACATTGTATTGAAGATCAAAGAGAGAGAAGAAGCCATCTAGCTACTAGCTATGGACCCATAGGTCCATGGTGAACTACTCACACATCATCGGTAGGGCAGCAAGGTTGATGTAGAAGCCCTCTGTGATCGATTCCCCTTCGGACAGAGTACCAGAAAAGGCCTCTAGATGGGATCGCAGAAGAACAGAAGCTTGCGGCGGCAGAAAAATTGTTTCGGGTGGCTCTCTGGGGTTTTAATATTTGAGAATTTATATAAGTGGAATTAGGCCAGACAAAGCCACATGGGGCTAACAAGGCATCAGGGCGTGCCTACCCCCCAGGACGCGCCATGTTGCCTTGTCGTTTCCTTGTTTGCCGCCTAGTCTCCTCCCGAAGCTTCTAGGGTCTCTTTTGTCCAGAAAATCGTCAAAACGCTTAGTAGCATTTGGACTCAGTTTGGTACTCCAAAAACAGGCAAAAAACAGCAACTAGCGCTAGGCATTGGGTTGATAGGTTGATGACCCACAAGTATAAGGGAGCAATTGTAGTCCTTTCGGTAAGTAAGAGTGTCGAACCCAACAAGGAGCAGAAGGAAATGACAAGCGGTTTTCAGCAAGGTATTTTCTGCACACACTGAAATTACCGGTAATAGATATTTTTATAGAAAGGTAATTAGTAATGGACAAGTATTAGTAATGATAACAAAGGTGCAGCAAGGTAGCCCAATCCTTTTTGTAGAAAAGGACAGGCCGGAAAAGTCTCTTATAATAAGCAAGGCGTTCTTGAGGACACACGGGAATTTCATCTAGTCACTTTCATCATGTTTGTTTGATTCGCGTTCATTAATTTGATAATTTGATATGTGGGTGGACCGGTGCTTGGGTGTTGTTATTACTTGAACAAACCTCCCACTTATGATTACCCCCTCTCGCAAGCGTTCAGAACTACGAAGAAGAATTAAGAATAATTTAACCATAGCATGAAACATATGGATCCAAATCAGTCCCTTACAGAATAGCGCATAAACTAGGGTTTAAGCTTCTGTCACTCTAGCAACCTATCATCTAATAACTACTCCATGATGCTTTGCCTTATCCCTGAAGATGGTGAAGTGTCATGTCACTACTGCAGGATACTAGTAACGTGACACTACGATCAGAGACCCTTTGCCAAAACTATGTACGATGCAAATAGTCGCAAATGGTGGTGTAAAAAACCATCAAAAAGATGCAAAACATTTGCGATGGAGGATCCATCAAACACGGTTCAGATTTTAGTTGTGTGTGCGATGTAGGGCACACAGTTAATCCATTCCAATGGTTTGCGATGAGGCAGAACAACAAAAACGGGCAGCCATATCAATGTGTGTGCGATGTAGGACATACGATTAATCCATCCGAACTGTTTGCGATGAGGTACAACAGAGAGGGGCAGCCATATCAATGTGTGTTCGATATACGGCATATGGTTCACTCGGACAAACTGTTTTCGATTAGGGAACACAACAGAAACGGTTCAACTTAACAAGATATGTGTGATATGCGGCATATAGTTCACATGTATGAACTGTTTGTGATGAGCCAAAAGAACACAAACGAGTTGTGTAAACAAGATGTGTATGATACGTGGCAAACAGCCGACTCGGATGAACTGTTTGCGATGAGAAATTACAACATAGACGGTCAATACATTTACTTCATGTGTGATTCTGTGTGTACAAAAAACTTTGAGAAATGCAAACTAGTTGCTTGCGCTGGCTAGGAGTATCGCACACGATGCGTCTACGAGTACTCATGTGCGATGATTAGTATGTTACACATGCGTTCCCTTATGTTAACATGTGTGTGAATTTGCAATATGGACAGTTAATATGCAAATGCCTTCTAGACATCGGGCACACGCTTAAACTCAATGAACTATGTATGATACTAATACTTCCCATCAAAATTTATGAACTTGGGTAACAACATTTGAGTAACATATATATAGTGGTTACACTATTCGAAAAAAGGAGGATCTTTGTAACACGATTTTGACAACCGTATGGTCCATATCTACATACTTAACATAGTAACAACTATCACATTTTAAGAGGCTAAGGGCCAACAACCATATGGTCCATATCTACATACTTAACATATATAGTAACAACTAACACATTTTTAAGTGGCTGAGGGCCAACAACCACAACTATCCACTGGAAGCAGCTTGATCACGGTGACTCGACATCTCGTCAATGAAAAGGAAGAGCCCTCCTATGCCTTGGTAGAGCATGAGTAGAACAGTGTCTCCAATTTTCCAATATGGGTGCATTGCCACGAGAAGCAAGAATTTGTTAATTTGAATGGTTCCATTTCTGCGGGAAATGCAGTACCTTGCAATCACTTTAGCGTTATTAGCAGGCACAAGTGTAATTTGACCACGCCGGGAAATCGATCCAGGAACTACTACATGGGCAATTTCTGTTGACATGTAGAATAAAAACCAATTGTAATATATCGTTGAAGATATATATAGTTTATGAGCATCAACATTAAAATAAGACTTTTTACCTACGTTTTGTGCACACAATTGGTCTTGTTCAGCGTGTGCACCATAGGTCTAATTAATCCCATCCAAAATCCAGCATTCAAACATTGTGCTATCTTTGTCAGATTATCAACAAAGTTTATGACATGCTTCAAGTCCTTCCAGTGAAATTTGGTACGCTTTGTAACATACACATAATTCACTATGCATCCAACATATCCTGCTTAAAAGGTGGAGAGGTATTATTTATTCAGAACTTGGCAGAAGAATACATAGTGCGCATAAATTGGTAAACAGAATTTTTTACTGCCTAGGAACGGAGTCAGAATATGATATCACAATTGGTTGCTTAAATAGTGATCAATTAGTCAGAACAAATACCCCGATTTTGCTGAGTAATATGACAGCATGGAGAAATTTGAAAGGATAATAACCTCGATTAGACTCTGATCGGCTGATGGCGTTGGGGAAGTAAACATCCATGTAAATTAGACCAGGCTGTGGTGCATGAACTAGAATTTTATTGCCAGCTTTCAGTTCATAACACTTAGACATTTTTCTCCAAAGGTCCTCATTAAAATATGAGTGACCATCTTTATCAAGTTTTACGCTAACCGTCATTGTAAATCCATGATGTGTTGTCAATATGACATCCTCGGAGTCATCAACAAAGTAAAGCCCAAGATTTCCTTCTACTCCTGTTCTTGGAAAGCAAGGGATGTACTGCTTGAAATGAAAATTAAGATCGCAAATTAGATATATTGAAATAACATAGCAAGATGCAAATATGGTAGTAACTGATAGAACAGATCAATATATAGATGAAAGCAAAGGACAAAAATATAGAATTAAAATAGAAAATGTAAGAAAGATTTGATGCTAATATATAGATAATGTAGCAACAGACAATATATGTTCACAAATTTAGGCCATGCCGATCGTGGTAGGTTGAGATTGAACATATCGAGCACTTCCTGAAGTCATCCGGAATGGTGAGATAGAACTTCGTTTCTGACTGGCCACGATCATAGTTGCCCGATTTGTGCTCGCATTGTGGACACATGAATGAACACCCATGAATCAGCTAGAACAAAAATGATTCCACGGTGATTTCCGCTAGTTGATTAATAGCGACGGACGAACTGCGATAAGAGATGAGTGAATATTTTGCTAAGTTGATAACCTTCTCCATGAGAAAAATCCCCTGCCCAATCCCGCAGAAAACCCCAGTCGACGAGAGTTTAGAATGTCGATGCAAATAGGTGGCGAAAAGCGGTAGGGGCGAAATCCCGTGCCGTTTGGAGCGCAACCTACGCCCGCCGCCAACAGCTGTTGTGGAGGAGTCCGCGGCAAGTGAGTGGGGACGAAGTGGGCGAGGGTTTTCTTTTTCGTTTTGCATGTGTGAGTGAACACACACTTTTTGCAGAGGCGACGAAGATGAATCGTGTGTGATAGTAAATCACCAAGATTGAATGGGAATCCAAATTTCCTTTGTCCTTCATCCATGAGTTTTTTTTTCTATGATGAACATAAACCCTGCTAATCACCGTGTTCAAATTTGACACTTTTCCGGGTTCATTTACAATATTTAGGGGATAATGTGCATTTTGTAGGCATTAATGCATATGATTCAAATTCAAACAATAGGTGCTTGAAAAGGTGCACAAGAATGGTCTGGAAAAACCATACTCGTGGTATTTAGTAATTTATCAAGCCTTTTACAAGGAATGGGCAGAGATTTCAATGGAATGCATGGCAAAAGTCAACCACAAGCGCGTCATTTACTGGGTTATCAATGATAGAGGCAAAGGTGTCCCGATGTTTCGATGAGATGGTGGCTATCGTTTCTGAGGGAGTCGACCTTGACGATCCGACTACGAACGTGCAAGACGTCGCGCCTTAGCAATCGCTAACCCAACTTCCGAGGGGTTATTGACCACGCCAGAGCACGATCAACCTGACCACGAGGGTCTGTTTCCTGCAAGCAAACGAAGAACAAGAAAGAAACTGAGATTGCAATCTGGATATTGCGAATATAAGATGAAGGCTCTATTGATCAAGGTGGGGTTCTGTGAAGTCTTGGTCTGGTCGTTGGACACAAACGAAGTACGAGAAGTTGCAGCTATGGCGAACTTTTAATCTAAACAAAACCCAAAGTCTAAACGACGCCCTAAGGGCTGTATATATGGAGGAAGAGGGGGGAATTTCGTGGCCCTTGAGGGTGGGGGTCCGAAACCAACCCTAACTCTTGTTTCCCACACATACGGACTCTAAATATAGCCTATACTTAAGTATTTCAAAATTACATGGGCCTGGCCCATTAATAAGGTGACGCAGCACCTAGAATAGCCTATGGACGAATATTATGAAGTGGCATCTTGTATATTTCGTCCAAGGCTTCATGCACTCCTTATGGCGGCTTCAAAGTCCTGAAATCATCACTTGTAACTCCGTTCTTGACCCCCTTGCGCATGCCATCAACTCCATGCGTGTTCTTGCTCCAATGTTCACCCCTCTCCAAGCTAGGCCCTTCATTTGTAAGCAAAACAAATGTATCCAATTTAGGCAGCATCATAATCTCATGAACATTAGAATCATTACCAAGAAACGAAAGTACCTGGTAATTTAATTGGCATGTGCGAGCTCTAGTAATTGGTCTAGTATATGTAACAGTAGGGGCTGTGGGTGTAATAATGGTATTGATGTCCTCATCGTCCTCCCCTTCTTGAAATGAAATCGTCCTCGACGGAAGCTCATCTTCCTCACCCAAATAAGGCTTCAAATCTGCAATTTTAAAAGTGGGACTAACCCCAAAATCTACAGGTAGCTCAAATTTATATGCATTATCATTTATTTTCTCTAACACCTTAAAAGGACCATCAACACGTGGCATTAGCTTTGATTTGCACAAATTAGGAAATCTATCTTTACGCAAATGTAACCAAACAAGAGCTCCAGGTGCAAACACAACATGTTTTCTACCCTTATCTCCAGCAAGTTTATATTTAGCATTCATACGCTCAATGTTTTCCTTAGTTAACTCATGCATTTTTAAAATCAATTCAGAACGTTCTTTAGCATCAAAATTAACCTTCTCCGAAGATGGAAGAGGCAACAAATCAATAGGTGCACGAGGTAGGAAACCATACACAATTTCAAAAGGGCACATCTTAGTAGTAGAATGCAATGAACGATTATAAGCAAATTCAATATGAGGCAAGCATTCTTCCCACATTTTCTTATTATTCTTCAAAACAGCCCTAAGCAGAGTAGACAATGTTCTATTGACTACTTCAGTTTGTCCATCAATTTGGGGGTGACAAGTAGTACTAAAAAGCAGTTTAGTCCCCAACTTAGCCCATAAACATCTCCAAAAGTGGCTAAGAAATTTAGTAACACGATTTGAAACAATAGTATTTGGCACACCATGCAAGCGAATAATTTCACGAAAGAACAAATCAGCAACATTAACAGCATCATCGCTTTTATGACATTGTATAAAGTGTGCCATTTTCGAGAATCTATCCATGACAACAAATATGCTATCCCTCCCCTTCTTTGTTCGAGGTAAACCTAAAACAAAGTCCATAGATATATCCTCCCAAGGAACACTAGGTACAGGCAAAGGCATATATAAACCATGAGGATTGAGTCGTGACTTAGCTTTTTGACATGTAGTGCAGCGAGCAACAAAACGCTCAACATCCCGTCTCATCTTTGGCCAAAAGAAATGTGTAGCAAGTACGTCCTCTGTCTTCATCACGCCAAAGTGTCCTATTAGTCCTCCTCCATGCGCCTCCTGCAACAACAAAAGACGAACGGAGCTAGCTGGAATGCATAGCTTGTTAGCACGAAATACAAATCCATCGTTAAGAATGAACTTGTTCCAAGTTCTCCCTTCCTTACAATTCTGCAATACATCTTTAAATTCAGCATCATGAACATATTGATCTTTGATGGTCTCCAAACCAAATATTTTAAAGTCAAGTTGTGAAAGCATAGTATAATGACGAGACAAGGCATCATCAATAACATTTTCTTTACCCTTGTTGTGTTTAATGACATAAGGGAAAGTCTCAATGAATTCAACCCATTTAGCATGTCTACGGTTCAGTTTTGCTTGACTTTTAATGTGTTTCAAAGATTCATGATCAGAATGTATACCAAATTCCTTGGGCCATAAATAATGTTGCCATGTTTCTAAGGTCCGAACAAGAGCATATAATTCTTTATCATAAGTAGAATAGTTCAGACTAGGCCCACTCAATTTTTCAGAAAAGTATGCAACAAGTTTTCCATCTTGTAATAACACACCTCCTAATCCAATTCCACTAGCATCACATTCAAGCTCAAAAGTCTTATTGAAATTAGGAAGTTGGAGTAAAGGAGCACGTGTCAACTTATCTTTCAATACCGTGAAGGCTTCTTCCTGTGCGGTACCCCAAACAAAAGGCACATCCTTCTTTGTAAGCTCGTTGAGAGGTGCAGCAATGGTGCTGAAATCTCTCACAAAACGCCTATAGAAACCAGCAAGGCCAAGGAAACTCCTCACTTGTGTGACCGTTTTGGGCTGCGGCCAACTCTCAATAGCTTCAATCTTGGCTTTATCAACTTCAATTCCCTGTGGAGTAACAACATAGCCAAGAAAAGATACTCGGTCGGTGCAAAAGGTGCACTTTCCAAGGTTACCAAACAAATGTGCACCACGTAGAGCAATAAAAACAGCACGTAAATGTTCCAAATGTTCCTCCAAAGATTTGCTATAAATCAATATGTCATCAAAGTAAACTACCACAAATCGTCCAATGAAAGCACGTAAAACTTCGTTCATTAACCTCATGAAAGTACTAGGTGCATTAGTTAACCCAAAAGGCATGACTAACCACTCATATCCAAACTTAGTTTTAAATGCTGTTTTCCATTCATCTCCCAATTTCATACGAATTTGATGGTATCCACTACGCAAATCAACTTTGGAGAATATTGTAGAGCCACTCAATTCATCAAGCATATCATCTAGCCTAGGAATAGGATGACGATAATGAATAGTAATATTATTAATGCCTCTACAATCAACGCACATATGCGACATACCATCCTTTTTCGGCACTAAAATGATAGGAACAGCACAAGGACTAAGGGATTCGCGTATATAACCTTTGTCGAGCAATTCTTGTACTTGACGCATAATCTCCTTCGTCTCCTCTGGATTGGTATGGTATGGTGCACGGTTGGGTAATGATGCACCGGGAATTAAGTCAATTAGATGCTCAATCCCTCGAATAGGTGGTAATCCCGGTGGCACATCTTGTGGAAAGACGTCAGCGAACTCTTGCAAAATGTTAGTGACAACAGGAGGCAAAGAGGAAGGCACGTCCTCGAATGAAAATAATGCCTCTTTGTACACAAAAGCATAGCAAACAGATTTGCTAAAATCTAGATCATCAATATCAGATTTGGTGGCAAGTAAACATGCACTTTTCAATTTAATTTCAGAAGCAACACTAGATTGTTTATTATTATTAGGCTGCATTTGTTGCTCAAATTCTTTTTCCACAATCTGATTTTCACTCTTATTTTTCTCCTGTTTTGCTTTATTAGCTCTATTAATATCATCTTTCAAAATGGAATCAGGAGTCATAGGAAGCAAAGTAATATTTTTATCCTTATGAACAAGAGTATACTGATTGTTTCTACCATGGTGAACAGAATTTTTATCAAATTGCCATGGTCTACCAAGTAATAAGGAACATGCTTGCATAGGTACCACATCACAATCAACATAATCAGCATATGTAGAGATACTAAAATGCACACGAACAGTACGTGTTACCTTAACCTTGCCGCTGTTGTTGAACCATTGGATGTAGTAAGGATGTGGATGTGGTCTTGTGGTGAGAGATAGCTTCTCCACCATCTCCACGCTAGCCAAGTTATTGCAGCTCCCTCCATCTATGATGACGCGAACAGAATGTTCCTTCACAAATCCCTTTGTATGGAACAAATTATGCCTCTGATTTTGCTCAGCTTGTGTAACCTGCACACTCAAAACACGTTGAGCAACTAAACATTCATACCTGTCAGCATCTTCAGCAGCCATGTATTGCGTCTCATGATCAGAATCATCTCCACCGTGTTCTTCACGTGTAATAAGAGCCAAAGTCTCCTCATCATAGTCACTAGCAGACTCATACCCACCATCCTCAGTAGCAATCATCACACACTGAGATTGGCATTCTCTCGCAAAATGTCCTCTTCCCTTACAACAACGACAAATAATATCACTTGTGTGCCCTGTTGATGCCATGGAAGAAGAAGTGCTCTACGCAGGTCCAGCAGGTGTGCTCTTGGCAGATAGTGGTGGTTGTGCCTGCTTTCTTGTATCACGGCTGGAGGTGGCAGCCGACGGAGGCGCCGGTGTAGCAGAACGTGTGGAAGTAGATGATGCACGTGGTGTCCACGATGAAGGTCGACCTGCAGAAAAGTTAGTCCGCGCCAATGCCTGTCGATCCTGCACTTCACGTTTAGCTTTACAAGCAAGATGGAATAAACGAGTGATATTAGTATACTCCTTATACTCTAGAATCGTCTGAATCTCTCTATTTAATCCACCCATAAAACGTGCAAGCATAGCTTCATTCTCCTCAACAATACCACATCTAATCATGCCAGTTTGTAATTCCTGATAATATTCTTCTACAGAATTTTTCCCCTGTCTTAAGCGCTGCAATTTTTGAAGTAATTCACGTTGATAATATGGTGGAACCCAACGAGTACGCATAGCAGTTTTGAAAGCAGCCCAAGTAGCAGGAATATGATATAATCTACAATGCTCAGACCACCAAACACATGCAAAACTAGTGAATGCACAAACAGCAGCAGGAACACGTCTCTCCTCGAGATATTGTAAACATGTAAATCGTTGTCCAGTTTCTAACTCCCAAGTAAGATATATATCAGGAACATATCTACCCTCAAATGGTGGAATATTCAATTTTAGTTTAGGGAGATGGTCATGATCTCGTACCTGAGGGTGAGCCCTACCATTGCCATTATTTCCATGTGGACGACCTGGTGGTTGCTGTGCTGGTGGTGGCATGTAGTTCTGATTTTGATCAACCTCATCCTCGTAATCGCCGGCAAAATCATCCTCCTCTGCATCAGTAGCAGGAGCCACAGAAGTATCAACAGCAGCACCAACAGTTTGGCCAGGTGCAAGAGGGAGACGGCTCGCTCGGCGGAGGGCTGTTTCATGATGTGTAGGTAGTCGTTGTTGTTGTTGTTGTAGAGGTGCGTTAGGTGCAGCCGGTGGTGGTGGTGGAAGACGTGCGAGCAATTCATTAAACCTGTTATCGAGCTTTGTTTTGAACGTCTTCTCCATGTCATCTATCTTCTCCATGGCCTCTTCAAATCTGTTTAGCACATCTTGCACCTGTCCATTCATCATTTGCTGAAATTTATCATGCAACTCCTTATTCGTCATGTTCTCCCAGTCAGTCTCGTCGGCTTGTGATCCTGCCATGGTTAGCAACAATAGAAACACACAAGAATATGATCCTACAGAATACTAACAAGAGGTGGTGGTGGTGTCACAAATCCGTCAAGCCAATCTCAAATTCTTACCAGTTCTTATCCAGCAGTAGGCGGTGATCGGCAACCGTTGTAGTCAAAACTCTCAAAAGCTTGGATAGAGCGATTGCCAGGGAGAGTCAAACGCACGACGTAGATGTATGTGGAGCTGGGAAGGCTTATAGTATGGTAGCAAAAAGGGTCAGCAATAATCAATTCAGAGATGCAAAGTTGAATAAACGCTCAATGACGGTACTGTGCTGGTCCTAGGCTAGACCGTGCTAGAGACGCGAGCCTAGAACACTAACAAAATCACGGCGCTGCACGTAAATAAGGGAAAAGCACACTCTGGAACTCTTTTTTTTGCTCTTTTTTTGCGCTCCTTTTTTTGCGCTCCTCTTTTTTTTTGCGAAAAATCACTATAATGGCGAGTGTCTCAAAACTCTTCCCTCGTCAAACTGATAGGATGGGCACGAAATTTTTTTTCACTTTTTTTTCGGAAATCAGGGCAGCGACGACGAAAAAGTGCGACAAAAAATCACTATGATGGCACGTGGCTAAAAAGACTCAGAAAAGCCTAAAAATAGGATAGGGAAAAAAATTCCCGTGAAAATTTTGGCCTAAAAACTGCCCGGGGGTCCCCAGACTCTTTTTTTTTGAGACCTACGCAGGCAAGGAAACACGAATCGGAATTTAGATTGATCTCAAGAACAAACCTAATATGAGAAGAACTCGGATTGGTGATGGATATATGGTTGTGGTATATGGCAGCGGTGGTGGTATATGGTAGCGGTGGTGGTATATGGATACAGATTGGTGGTGGTATATGGATACAGATTGGTGGTGGTATATGGATACGGATTGGTGGTGGTATATGGATACGGATTCAGAGCGGTGGCGGATAAGAAATGGTGGTAGATGGGCGATGATGATGGTGCGGCGGCGACGTGACAACTTATGACCAGAACCGAAACTCTAAAAGACTAGACTCTAAGACCAGCAACTTGACACGACGATGCAACCACAAATTCAACAAAGCAAAAACCCTAAAAAGATTATGCAAAGGCTCAGATTGGTTCGGATATGATGAACTAACCCTAATTTTTTTGTGGCTTTTTCGTGGACTGTAGGTATGAAGAACAGACTCGATCTAATCTACGAAAAACTGTAAAATCTCATCGAGCAACCTAGAAATCTGATCCCACTTGATAGAGGCAAAGGTGTCCCGATGTTTCGATGAGATGGTGGCTATCATTTCTGGGGGAGTCGACCTCGACGATCCGACTACGAACGTGCGAGACGTCGCGCCTTAGCAATCGCTAAACCAACTTCCGAGGGGTTATTGACCACGCCGGAGCACGATCAACCTGACCACGAGGGTCTGTTTCCTGCAAGCAAACAAAGAACAAGCAAGAAACTGAGATTGCAATCTGGATATTGCGAATATAAGATGAAGGCTTTATTGATCAAGGTGGGGTTCTGTGACGTCTTGGTCTGGTCGTTGGACACAAACGAAGTACGAGAAGTTGCAGCTATGGCGAACTTTTAATCTAAACAAAACCCAAAGTCTAAACGATGCCCTAAGGGTTGTATATATGGAGGAAGAGGGGGGAATTTCATGGCCCTTGAGGGTGGGGTCCGAAACCAACCCTAACTCTTGTTTCCCCACACATACGGAATCTAAATATAGCCTATACTTAAGTATTTCGAAATTACATGGGCCTGGCCCATTAATAAGGTGACGCAGCACCTAGAATAGCCTATGGACGAATATTATGAAGTGGCATCTTGTATACTTCGTCCAAGGCTTCATGCACTCCTTATGGCAGCTTCAAAGTCCTGAAATCATCACTTGTAACTCTGTTCTTGATCCCCTTGCGCATGCCATCAACTCCATGCGTGTTCTTGCTCCATTGTTCATCCCTCTCCAAGCTAGGCCCTTCATTTGTAAGCAAAACAAATATATTCAATTTAGGCAGCATCATAATCTCATGAACATTAGAATCATTACCAAGAAATGAAAGTACCTGGTAATTTAATTGGCGTGCGCGAGCTCTAGTAATTGGTCCAGTATATGTAACAGTAGGGGCTGTGAGTGTAACAATGGTATTGATGTCCTCATCAATCAACTATAGAACAATGAAATACGTGCTTGAAAAACATGACGCCTGGCATGGTACCATCGTATGGCCTCAATGTTCCCTGGTTAAAAGCTGAAAAGGTTTGATTTATGTCGTCATGAATGCCCTTCATAATCAAACCATCATCGAGGAAGTTCAATGCTTTAGAGAGGGAAATCACCAAGATTGAAGGGGAATCCAAATTTCCATCCTAGTTTGTAATTCAGTTTTTTTCCAACGATCAACATACCGCCTCAAATGCAACGTGTTCAAATTTGACATTTTTCCGAACTCATTTACCATATTTAGGGGATTATGGGCATTTTCTAGGCATCAATTATGCATATAATTCAAATTCGAACAATCAGTGCATGAAAAGGTGCACAAGAACGGTCTGGAAACCATGCTCGTGCTATTTAGTACATTCTCATGCCTTTTACAAGAAATGGGAAGATATTTCCAGGAAATGTGTGGCAATATTCAACCATAAACGTGTCGTTTATTGGGTTAACAACTATAGTAAAATGAAATACATGATTGGAAAACATGACACGTGGTGTGGTGCCATGGTATGGCCTCCCCGTGCCCTGGTAAAAATGTCATCATGCACACCTTTCATAAATCGAACCATTACCGAGGAAGTTTCATGGTTTCGAGGGGGAAATCACCTTGATTGAAGGAGGATCTAAATTTCCTTTGTCCTTTGTCCACACATTTTTTCTATGAATATACAATCTGCAAATCGCCGTGTTCAAGTTTGGCACTTTTCCGGGTTCATTTGCCATATTTAGGGGATTATGTCCATTTCCTAGGCATTAATGTACGTAATTCAAGTTCAAACAATTGGTGCGTGAAAGGGTGCACAACAACGGCCTGGAAAAACATGCTCATGTCATTTAGTAAATTATCATGCCCTTTACAAGGAATGTACAAATATTTCTATGAGATGTGTGGCAATAGTCAACCACAAATGTTTATTTGTTGTGTTTTCAACTATAGAAAAATGAAATAAATCCTTGAAAAACATAACGCCTGGCACGGTGCCATGGTATGACCTCACCCTGCCCTGGTAAAAATTTGAGAAGGTTTGACTTATGTCATCATGCATGGCCTTCATAAATCGAACCACCACCAAGGAAGTTCCATGCATTCGAGAGGGAAATCCCCAAGATTGAAGGGGAATCCAACTTTCCATCCTAGTTTGTCATTCAGTTTTTTTCCAACGATCAACATACCGGCTCAAACGCAATGTGTTCAAATTTGACATTTTTCTGGGCTCATTTACCATATTTATGGGATTATGTGCATTTTCTAGGCATTAATGGACATAATTCAAATTCGAACAAACAGTGCATGAAAAGGTGCACAAGAACGGTCTGTAAAACCATGCTCGTGTTATTTAGTACATTCTCATGCCTTTTACAAGGAATGGGAAAATATTTTAAGGAAATGTGTGGCAATAGTCAACCATAAACGTGTCGTTTATTAGGTTAACAACTATACAAAAAATGAAACACATGGTTGGAAAACATGACGCCTGGCGTGGTGCCATGGTATGGCCTCCCCATGCCCTGGTAAAAATTGCAGAATGTTTTCCTTATGTCGTGATGCACGACTTTCATAAATTGAACCATCACCGAGGAAGTTTCAAGGTTTCGAGGGGGAAATCACCAAGATTGAAAGGGGATCCAAATTTCCATTGTCCTTTGTCCACGAGTTTTTTCTACGATGAACATACAACCTGCAAATCACCGTGTTCAAATTTGGCACTTTTCTGGGTTGATTTTCCATATTTTAGGGGATTATGTGCATTTCCTAGGCATTAATGCACATAATTCAAGTTAAAACAATCGGTGCATAAAAGGGTGCGCAAGAACGGCCTGGAAAACCATGCTCGTGCCATTTAGTAAATTCTCATGCCTTTTGCAAGGAAGGGACATATATTTCGATGAAATGTATGGCAGTAGTCAACCACAAATGTTTGTTTATTGGGTTTTCAACTATAGGAAAAATGAAATAAATGCTTGAAAAACATGACGCCTAGCATGGGGTGCCATGGTATGACCTCACCATGCCCTGGTAAAAATTTGGGAAGGTTTGGCTTATGTCATCATGCACACCCTTCATAAATCGAACCATCACCGAGGTAGTTCCATGCATTCAAGAGGGAAATCCCCAAGATTGAAGGTGAAACCAAATTTCCATCTTAGTTTGTCATTCAGTTCTTTTTCCAACGACCAACATACCGCCTCAAATGCAACGTGTTAAAATTTGACATTTTTCCGGGAACATTTACCATATTTATGGGATTATTTGCATTTTCTAGGCATTAATGGACGTAATTCAAATTCAAACAATTGGTGCATGAAAAGGTGCACAAGAACGATCTGGAAAACCATACTTGTGTTATTTAGTACATTTTCATGCCTTTTGCAAGGAATGGGCAAATATTTCAAGGAAATGTGTGGCTACCGTCAACCATAAACGTGTCGTTTACTGGGTTAACAACTATACAAGAAATGAAACACATGGTTGGAAAACATGACGCCTGGTGTGGTGCCATGGTATGGCCTCACCATGCCCTGGTAAAAATTGGAGAATGTTTTCCTTATGTCGTGATGCAGGCCTTTCATAAATTGAGCCATCACCGAGGAAGTTTCAAGGTTTCGAGGGGGAAATCACCAAGATTGAAGGGAATCCAAATATCCTTTGTCCACGAGGTTTTTTCTATGATGAACATACAACCTGCAAATCACCGTGTTCAAATTTGGCACTTTCCTGGGTTCATTTGCCATATTTAGGGGATTATGTGCATTTCCTAGGCATTAATGCACATAATTCGAGTTAAAACAATCGATGCATGAAAGGGTGCACAAGAACGACATGGAGAACCTTGCTCGTGCCATTTAGTAAATTCTCATGCCTTTTACAACAAAGAGACAGATATTTCAATGAAATGCGTGGCAATTGTCAACCACAAAACGCTTGTTTATTGGGTTTTTAGCTATAGAAAAAATGAAATAAATGCTTGAAAAACATGACGCCTAGCATAGTGTGCCATGGCATGACCTCTCCATGCCTTGGTAAAAATTTGAGAAGGTTTGGCTGATGTCGTCATGCATGCCCTTCATAAATCAAACCATCACCGAGGAAGTTCCATGCTTTCGAGAGATAAATCCCCAAGATTGAAGGCGAATCCAAATTTTTGTCCTAGTTTATCATTCGGTTTTTTTCCAATGACCAACATACCGCCTTAAATGCAACGTGTTCAACTTCGACATTTTTCCGGGCTCATTTACCATATTTATGGTATTATGTGCATTTTCTAGGCATTAATGGACATAATTAAATTTGAACAATCGGTGCATGAAAAGGTGCACAAGAACGGTCTGGAAAACCATGCTCGTGTTATTTAGTACATTCTCATGCATTTTACAAGGAATGGGAAAATATTTCAAGGAAATGTGTGGCAATAGTCAACCATAAACACGTCGTTTACTGGGTTAACAACTATACAAAAAATTAATCACATGGTTGGCAAACATGACGCCTGGCGTGGTGCCATGGTATGGGCTCACTCTGCCCTGGTAAAAATTGGAGAATGTTTTCCTTATGTCGTGATGCACGCCTTTCATAAATCAAACCATTATCGAGGAAGTTTCATGGTTTCGAGGGGGAAATCACCAAGATTGAAGGGGGGGTCCAAATTTCCTTTGTCCTTTGTCCACGAGTTTTTTCTATGATGAACATACAACCTGGAAATCACCATGTGCAAATTTGGTACTTTCCGGGTTCATTTGCCATATTTAGGGGATTATGTGCATTTCCTAGGCATTAATGTACATAATTCAAGTTCAAACAATCGGTGCATGAAACGGTGCACAAGAACGGCCTGGAAAACCATGCTCGTGGCATTTAGTAAATTCTCATGCCTTTCACAAGGACGGGCCATATATTTCTTAGAAATGTGTGGCAATAGTCAACCACAAACGTTTGTGCATTGGGTTTTCAACTATAGAAAAAATGAAATAAATGCTTGAAAACATGACGCCTGGCATGGTGTGCCATGGTATGACCTCACCATGCCGTGGTAAAAATTTGAGAAGGTTTGGCTTATGTAGTCATGCAAACCCTTCATAAATAAAACAATCACTGAGGAAGTTCCATGCTTTCAAGCGGGAAATCCCCAAGATTGAAGGCGAATCCAAACTTCCGTCCTATTTTGTCATTTAGTTTTTCTCCAACGGCCAACATACCGCCTCAAATGCAATGTGTTAAAATTTGATATTTTTCCGGGAACATTTACCATATTTATGGGATTATGTGCATTTTCTAGGCATTAATGGACATAATTCAAATTCGAACAATCGGTGCATGAAAAGGTGCACCAGAATGGTCTGGAAAACCTTGCTTGTGTTATTTAGTACATTCTCATGCCTTTTACAAGGAAGGGGCAAATATTTCAAGGAAATGTGTGGCAATAGTCAACCATAAACGTGTCGTTTACTGGGTTAAGAACTATACAAAAAATGAAATACATGGTTGGAAAACATGATGCCTGGCGTGGTCCTATGGTATGGCCTCACCATGCCCTAGTAAATATTGGAGATTGTTTTCCTTATGTCGTGATGCACACCTTTCATAAATTGAACCATCACCAAGGAAGTTTCATGGTTTCAATGGGGGAAATCACCAAGATTGAAGGGGGATCCAAATTTCCTTTGTCCTTTGTCCATGAGTTTTTTTCTACGATGGAAATACAACCTGCAAATCACCATGTTCAAATTTCGCACTTTTTCGAGTTCATTTGCCATATTTAGGGGATTATGTGCATTTCCTAGGCACTAATGCACATAATTCAAGTTCAAACAATCGGTGCATGAAAGGATGCACAACAACGGCCTGGAAAACCATGCGCGTGCCATTTAGTAAATCCGCATGCCTTTTACAAGGAAGGGACAGATATTTCGATGAAATGTGTGGCAATAATCAATGACAAACATTTGTTTATTGGGTTTTTAGCTATAGAAAAATGAAATAAATGCTTGAAAAACATGACGCCTGGCATGGTGTGCCATGGTTTGACCTCACCATGCAGTGGTAAAAATTTGAGAAGGCTTGCCTTATGTCGTCATGCACCCCCTTCATAAATCGAACCACCACCGAGGAAGTTCCATGCTTTCAAGATGGAAATCCCCAAGATTGAAGGCGAATCCGAATTTTCGTCGTAGTTTTCCATTCAGTTTTTTTCCAATGACCAACATACTGCCTTAAATGCAACGTGTTCAAATTTGACATTTTTCCAAGCTCATTTACCATTTTTATGGGATTATGTGCATTTTCTAGGCATTAATGGACATAATTCAAATTCGAACAATTGGTGCATGGAAAGGTGCACAAGAATGGTCTGGAAAACCATACTCGTGTTATTTAGTACATTCTCATGCCTTTTACATGGAATGGGAAAATATTTCAAGGAAATTTGTGGCAATAGTCAACCACAAACGCCTCGTTTACTAGGTTAACAACTATACAAAAAATGAAACACATGGTTGGAAAACATGACGCCTGGCGTGGTGCCATGGTATGGCTTCACCGTGCCCTGGTAAAAATTGGAGAATGTTTTCCTTATGTCGTGATGCACGCCTTTCATAAATCATCACTGAGGAAGTTCATGGTTTTGAGGGGGAAATCACCAGGATTGAAGGAGGGTCCAAATTTCCATTTTCTTTGGCCACGGTTTTTTTCTACGATGAACATACAACCTGCAAATCACCGTGTGTAAATTTGGCACTTTTCCGGGTTCATTTGCCATATTTAGGGGATTATGTGCATTTCCTAGGCAATAATGCACATAATTCAAGTTCAAACAATCGGTGCATGAAACGGTGCACAAGAACAGCGTGGAAAACCATGCTCGTGGCATTTAGTAAATTCTCATGCCTTTTACAAGGAAGGGACAGATATTTCGTTGAAATGTGTGGCAATAGTCAACGACAAAGATTTGTTTATTGGGTTTTCAGCTATAGAAAAAATGAAATAAATTCTTGAAAAACATGAGGCCCAGCATGGTATGCCATGGTATGTCCTCACTATGCCCTGGTAAAAATTTGAGAAGGTTTGGCTTATGTTAGCATGCACGCCCTTCATAAATCGAACCATCACCGAGGAAGTTCCATGCTTTCGAGATGGAAATCCAAGATTGAAGGCGTATCCAAATTTCCATCCTAGTTTGTCATTCAGTTTTTTCCAATGACCAACATACCACTTTAAATGCCACGTGTTCAAATTTGACATTTTTCCGGGCTCATTTACCATATTTATGGGATTATGTGCATTTTCTAGGCATTAATGGACATAATTCAAATTCGAAGAATCGGTGCATGAAAAGGTGCACAAGAACGGTCTGGAAAACTATGCTCGTGTTATTTAGTACATTCTCATGCGTTTTATAAGGAATGGGCAAATATTTCAAGGAAATGTGTGGCAATAGTCAACCATAAATGTGTCGTTTACTGGGTTAACAACTATACAAAAAATGAAACACATGGTTGAAAAACATGACACCTGCTGTGGTGCCATGGTATGGCCTCACCATGCCCTGGTAAATATTGGAGAATGTTTTCCTTATGTCGTGATGCACGCCTTTCATAAATCAAACCATCTTCAATGAAGTTTCATGGTTTCGAGGGGGAAATCACCAAGATTGAAGGGGGGTCCAAATTTCCTTTGTCCACGAGGTTTTTTCTACGATGAACATACAACTTGCAAATCACCGTGTTCAAATTTGGCACTTTTCCGGGTTGATTTGCCATATTTAGGGGATTATGTGCATTTCCTAGGCATTAATGCACATAATTCAAGTTAAAACAATCGGTGCATAAAAGGGTGCGCAAGAACGGCCTGGAAAACCATGCTCGTGCCATTTAGTAAATTCTCATGCCTTTTGCAAGGAAGGGACATATATTTCTTTGAAATGTGTGGCAATAGTCAACCACAAACCTTTGTTTATTGGGTTTTCAACTATAGAAAAAATGACATAAATGCTTGAAAACATGACGCCTGGCATGGTGTGCCATGGTAATACCTCACCATGCCCTGGTAAAAATTTGAGAAGGTTTGGCTTATGTCGTCATGCACACCCTTCATAAGTCGGACCATCACCGAGGAAGTTCCATGCTTTCAAGAGGGAAATCCCCAAGATTGAAGGCAAATCCAAACTTCCGTCCTAGTTTGTCATTCAGTTTTTTTTCCAACGATCAACATACCACGTCAAATGCAACGTGTTAAAATTTGACATTTTTCTGGGAACATTTACCATATTTATGGGATTATGTGCATTTTCTAGGCATTAATGGACATAATTCAAATTCGGACAATCCGTGCATGAAAAGGTGCACAAGAACGGTCTGGAAAACCTTGCTTGTGTTATTTAGTACATTCTCATGCCTTTTACAAGGAATGGGCAATTATTTCAAGGAAATGTGTGGCAATAGTCAACCATAAATGTGTTGTTTACTAGGTTAACAACTATACAAAAAAGGAAACACATGGTTGGAAAACATGACGCCTGGCGTGGTGCCATGGTATGGCCTCACCATGCCCTAGTAAATATTGGAGAATGTTTTCCTTATGTCGTGATGCACGCCTTTCATAAATCGAACCATCACCGAGGAAGTTTCATGGTTTCAAGGGGAAATCACCAAGATGGAAGGGGGATCCAAATTTCCTTTGTCCTTTGTCCACGAGTTTTTTTATATGATGAACATACAACCTACAAATCACCGTGTTCAAATTTGGCACTTTTTTGGGTTCATTTGCCATATTTAGGGGATTATGTGCATTTCCTGGGCATTAATGCACATAATTCAAGTTCAAACAGTCGGTGCATGAAAAGGTGCACAAGAACGGCCTGGAAAACCATGCTCGTGCCATTTAGTAAATTTGCATGCCTTTTACAAGGAAGGGACAGATATTTCGATGAAATGTGTGGCAATAGTCAACGACAAACATTTTTTATTGGGTTTTTAGCTATAGAAAAATGAAATAAATGCTTGAAAAACATGACGCCTGGCATGGTGTGCCATGGTTTGACCTCACCATACCTTGGTAAAAATTTGAGAAGGATTGGCTTATGTCGTCATGCATGCCATTCATAAATCGAACCATCACCGAGGAAGTTTCATGCTTTCAAGAGGGAAATCCCCAAGATTGAAAGAGAATCTAAATTTCCATCCTGGTTTGCCACTCAGTTTATTTTCCAATCCGCCTTAAATGCAATGTGTTCAAAATTGGCATTTTTCCGGGCTCATTTACCATATTTTATTGGATTATGTGCATTTTCTAGGCATTAATGGACATAATTCAAATTCGAACAATCGGTGCATGAAAAGTTGCACAAGAACGGTCTAGAAAACCATGCTCATGTTATTTAGTACATTCTCATGCCTTTTACAAGGAATGGGAAAATATTTCAAGGAAATGTGTGGCAATAGTCAACCATAAGCGCGTCGTTTACTGGTAAAAATGAAACACATGGTTGGAAAACATGACCCTCGCGTGGTGCCATGGTATGGCCTCACCATGCCTTGGTAAAAATTGGATAATGTTTTCCATCCAATGGTGGTCGTGCTTCTTCAACCTATGGTCCTGTAGCTCCAGCCGCCCAAACCAGCGCCGGTCGTGCCGCGTGCTCCTGCTTGCCATGACCGACTCTCCGTCCAAAGCCCTCCGTCCCCGTCAACTTTTGGTAGGCCCACAAGTCAGCCTCCCACTATGGTGGGTCCGAGCTAGCATGGGGTATTCATTTTTTGTCCGTAATAAGGAGGCACTTCCTTGCGTGCGAAGATACAACTGGTGGGTCCGACCTGTCAGCGGCGGGAACGCTTTTTCGCGAAATACAGAGGCCCTTCTAATGGGTTCTAGCTGTCAGGTGGAGGAATCATTATTTTGCGCATAATAAGGAGGCATTTCCTTGCGTGCGACCATGGACCCAGCTGTCAGCCTCTCCATGCACAGTCTACTTCCGATGGATGTCGTTCGTTGACCACATCGACTACTCCGCGTCGAGCACATCCAAGGTGGTGGACGACGGTGAGGCCCCGGACAACAACGAGCTGGAGATGGGAAGACGAGGGAGTAGAGTCGCAGGCGAAGAGATGTACAATGGTTAACTGGTTCTGGTGCGGTGTGGTTTGGCAGTCGGTGGAGAAGAACGGGAGGTGTGGAGGGGTGGAGGGATGGCCTGGCCAATGGTGGGGTAGCACTTCACAGCGAAGCGTGCTAAGCAGAGCTGCTAGCAGCAGGAGGCGGTAGCAGGTGGTCCCGGTGGTGCTGGAGGAAGAAGATGGGAGAATGAATATGGATGCCAGTCATTGGATGTAAATCCAACGGCTAACGATGTCAGAATCATTTGTTGACTAAGTTGACAACGACTTGCATTGGCTTCGACCTATTGGCCTACATTTCAGCCTCCAAAATTGTGGCACTTATTCAACCCATTTTTTCAGAATTTACAGTCAATTTGATGTTTTTTTAGAATTATAGTCCATTTGCTAGGCTGGGTGAACAAATAATGTAGCGTCCATGCAGCCCATTTATTTTTCTCCTAAAAAATTACAGGCCATTTGCACTTTCTCGAAATACATGATTTTGCTGGGCTGATTCTAATTATAATGTTGGGTTGGGGGCAGCAATGTTATCAATAAATAAACAGGGGCTGAGCATTTTGCTATAAATATATTTAAATATTAAGTGATTTATTATTACATTGGTCCTTAAATCTTACCAAGCTTTTGTACACAATCACCAGGATTTTCGTCGCCAAAAAAATCTAGTATTTTATTGTTAAGAGATTATTTTTATAAGTTAATAAGATGTGGGATATTGTTTTCTTACATATGTAAGTATCTGTTAAATATATGATGACAATGACAATAATATATAATAACATATAAAATAAATTTAATATATATAATATAGTTAGAGGGGAAACAAAAGTTGGACCAGGCGTTCCTATTCTTATACAGAAAAATAGAACAGACCTTTGCGTTTTCTACAAAATAATACATAAATTGGGCTGCCGATGTTTCAGGAAAAAAACCTCGGATGGGATGTCCATAGGCCGGTCGATACATGATGGCCCTCGAAAAAATACAAATCGGCATGTCGTGGGCTGCACATGTTAAAAAAGAAAGCCTAGACAGGGTAGCCCAAAACCCAGCGGATACTTGCTGCCCCAGTGATAATAAATGATACTACCCGCCAACTCCACAGCTTCGTTGTGAATTTATCTCCTACGTTGAAGCACCTAAAAAAATGGAACTATGTTGACAAACCCGTGGGTCCCAACGTCAGAATAGCATTAGGAGGAATTTTTTTTCAATGAGGCACTTGTTTGCGTATGGCCATAGACCTGGTGGGTCCCTACTATCCGCCTCTCCATGTACAGTTCTCTCCAGATCCCTCTCGTTTGTTAAGCATGTTCACAACGGCAGACAGCGGCGCTGCGGCGAGCGCACAAAGGCGCTGGAGGTGATCGGACCACCCAAGGCAGTGCCTTATTTGTAGCGAAAGTACTGAACTAGCCCAATGGCCAAGTGACACTACGCGACAGCTGTTCCGCCCAGGTTCGATTCCAGCTGATGAAGGGAAAATATCTCCAAATTTTTTGCCTCCGCCATTTGTGACATGTGGGTCCCCATTGTCATCTACGCACACCACGTCCAACACTTTCCAAAACTTCGTCCCTCGTTTTCTCTGTTTTTCGCACACTCGACATTGTGTGGGCATTTTGAAAATAGCATATTTGTTTGACTGTGCATCATATGAAGATGTGCTATGCATTAATGTTGACCAGCATGATGTTAACTGGCTGGTAGTTCCATTTTTGACCATGAATAAAACTTCCAACATGATGTTAACCCTGTTTGAAAAGGTTGTGTTAATATAAATGCTCTGCCTCTGCAAGTTGCAGTTTCTTATCTGAAACTGAACTTGCAGTTTCTTATCTGATACTGAAACTTGCAGTTTCTTCTCTAAGAATCACATTGTGTGCACTTTTATACTCCTATGAAACTACATTTTTAAGTGCTAAAAATAGATCTCTAGAATTCATAAAATACTTCATATGCTCAATACTGCAAATCTGAAATTCAAAAGACATTCATATGAAAGTACTCTCAAAATACACAACACAAAACACAATTCACAACCTACAAATACTGACAACCCTAAGCTCCTCCTGACAATTCACAACCTGCCCGACTATTGGGCTAGGGGCAGTCCCCTCCTATTCCTCGGTGGCAGACAGCCGCCCCGTGAGATGATGTGAACGGCAAGGGAGAGGATGGCAGGGAAGCGTCGTCGGGCCAACTACTTTTCTCCACTTGCAGCTGGGTTCGGTCAACGAAGACTCCACCAGCTCGCTCTGGCATGACACCCTCGCAAACGGCACCATGTAGATGCTCGATCCTTCAATCTTTGGTGGATGCTCCATCTGAGATCGATACTCCCACCACTGCTACCTCACGATCGGATTCAGTGAATCTGTTTGCTCCATGGCCCAGAGGAGCAGCTCTATGTACTCCCGCACGACTCCCTTCAGGAGTATCACCGCCTTTTCACTCTATTGCAGATATTTGGCCATGGATGTCACCGTCGCCGCTAGTTGGTCCTTGTTAAGATTGTATCTCCAACATCCTAGCTAGCTTCACAGAGTCGCCGTCTACGATCCTCACGTATCAGTTGTACTCCTCCACCGATCTACTTCTCCACAACACCTTCACTCGCCGACGATGGTATTTGAATGGAAGAGGAGAGGAGCAACGCTGGTTTTGGATTAGAATGGGAGAGGAGCGACGCTGGTTTTGGATTGGAACATGAGAGGAGGGCCGGTGGTTTTGAAATGGAAGAGGAGAGGAGCGGCGCTGGATTTAGATTGGAACATGAGAGGAGTGGTGGTGGTTTAAGAGGAGAGGAGCGTCGGTGGTTTAAGAGGAGAGGAGCGGCGCTGGTCTTGGAAGTATTTTTTTTGTTTTGCATATTTTGGGTCAAAGTTTGACCACGTACTATATTTGACAAGAAAAATCTGAATGCACGTCACCAAAAATTGTATCGTTTGGTTCGTATCTGAATGTACTTTCAAATTATATTATTTTTGCAACGTATAACATATATTTTATTTGTGAAAATCATGGTCAATTATGACCCAGAATAAAAGGGAGACTAGTTAACGTGGGGTTGCTTTCTTAATTCAAGGGTAAATTGATTTTGATTTTTATCCAGTCATAGTGCGCCGGCCCTCTCGTCCAAACCTAAATCGCCGCCATACGCTCCTCTCCCTCTTCTCCATTGCAAAACCACCTCCTCTCCTCTCCATCATCTCCATTCCAACACCACTGTCTCGCCTCTCCCTCTTCTCCATTGCAAAACCACCTCATCTCTCCTCGGACGAGGATCCCCTGACGTAGCACATCCTGCCATTAAGACACTGACACATGGGTCCCACCAAGCGCGGGGCCCACCTGTCAGCGATCAAAAGGCAGGTAAACCTCTCCTCTACATCATCTCCATTCCAAAACCACCGTCTCGCCTCTCCCTCTTCTCCATTTCAAAACCACCCCTCTCCTCTCCATCATCTCCATTCCAAAACCACTATCTCGCCTCTCCCTCTTCTCTATTGCAAGACCACCGTCTCTCCTCCCATCTTCCAAAGCTAGCACCGGACCACTCACAAGGACATTTATGGAGAAGATGCAGCAACGAATCAGGCAGATCATCGGCGGCGACCAGGCAAAGTTAGCCAGGTTGAAGGAGATCCTTACTTGGTTTGACAATGAGTGGGAGATTTTGAGGACGGTGAGGACCATGTGGCAATGTATTCAAAAGAGCGATACAGCAACAATGAGGGCGTCGATGTACTCCTCGGCGGAAGTCGTGCTGCAGTCCTTCGAGTTCATTGAGTATCTCCTCTGGGCGATGGAGCAGACAGATTTGCCCGAGACGAAAGTCAGGTGGAGGTGGTGGACGTACAGGTCGAAGGTCGAGCACCCAGAGGATAACGAATCGATCGAGTACGGTGTGCCGTTTGTGAGGGTGTAGAGCCAGCCGAAGCCACAGGAGTATTCGTTCTCCCACCGCAAGAGGAGGCTGGATGGCGCGACGTTGCTTCCCCGCCATTCTCCACGGTTGCCTCAATGCTCGCCTCATTTCAACGGCGTCGGTAGGGTTTAAGGTAAGCTTCGCACTAACTTAATCCTCCATCTACTCATGCTTACAATCAGTGTGACAGCTAATAAAAAGCATGATTATAATCAGTCTCCGAGTACTACACCAATCACTCTAAAATAGCTCTAGACCTTTGTGTCAAAGTTGTGACACTTTGTGCAAATAAAGAAAAATAGATTGGTGCTTCTTTCAGAAAAGAGTGCACCCTAGAAAACTGCTAATATAAGCTACTAGTATTTTTTTAAGTCTAAGCTACTAGTATTTGGTTAGAGGATTTGCTACCGAGAAAGATCTGTCCACAGTGAGCGCCACACATCCCACTGATGGTGGTGGATGCCAATGCTTAGATGGAGCAGGGTTGTTGCTGGTAATTTTTACTTGGCACCTTGCACTCTACATATATGCTGGTTCCATCCGTACATTTGTGCAGTTCCACCAAAATGCAGCTGAATAACCCTGTTTGCATAGATAATGAAAAGGTGTGATTACATTATAGTGGCACTAGTTGATGAAACATACACTAATAAAAATAGAAGAAAATATTGCAAGGGCGAGATGGGCCCTACGACGCCTCATACTAGAAATCGAGCCAAGTCTCCTCGATACACCTTCTGTCAGTGATGAACATCAGCGTATAGTGGTAGTACAAGGAGGGGCCTTGAGACATTCCAATCTCCATTTTGTGCAGATCAACTAAAATTAAGCACCCTAGTTTGCAGAAACGCTTAAACATTAACAATGGGACTAGTTGATGAAACATATACTAACAAAGAGAAGCACTTTCTTTATCTACATTGGAAATGAAATGATAGAGAGGACACTCGCTCTATTTTAACTGTATTATTACTTCATTTTATCAATGGCACTAGGGTCGAGCAGGTGGCAAACAAGGTGTACCGTGCGTCACAAGGATGGAGGCCGAGAGTGCTTAGACTAGGATGCTGAAGCTGGCTCTTTTAGTCCCTATCTTCCCCTCTGATGTTTCTGTGGTAGCGTTTGGGTTGTAATCCAAGCTTGGTCGAGCTGGTGCTGTGTCCCCCTACCTACCTAGCTTATGTGGCGAACTTGTCTCCTGCTAGTACTCAGTCCGTTCTAGTAGTAGTTGCATAACTTCCCGTTTACACTAAGATGTTTTCGGATAATGGTTCTCTATGGTTGGATTTCTTTAATGAAATCATAGGAAACCCCCTCTTTCGATATATATAAAAAATTAGTGCCACTAGCGGTGCCAAAACATTACCTCAAATTAATAGTGCCACTAGATTAAGGTGCAAAATAATAACATTACTACTTTATCATAGCAGTGCCAAAACAGTAGCACAAGAGCAAACTCAACATGCAAGGTCTTTGGCAAATGGTCAGACCAAAAAGGAACATACCTCATGATGGGAACCTATCTGCAGTCAACGCCATCGTAGAAGGGATGACACTAGTCACCAACATGGACGATTCAATTCATGGGACCTTTTGGTGCAGTTCACTTAAAATGAAGCAATGTCCCATGAGCTAGCAGCGTCTTCTTCATTTTTTTGAAGAAAAGGGCTCCAGCCCCGGTTCCATTTCCATCAAAAAACGAAAACCACAGAGCTTCTTCTTCATTAGTTGCAATAAAATTGAGCAACATCAAGGTTGGCTATGAAGCGTGAAATGTATGTCTGTGTTTGCACAAAAAAGGTGGAAAGGAGGGTGAAAAACAAGGGATGAAACATACATAAAATGAAAAGAAGCATGTTCCTTATCTGAATGGCAGTCCTACAAGGATAGTAGCAGTTTCTAAAGCAACGACATTGCTAGATATTAGTGTGGGCATTAGGATTAACTATGACAACCATTAAAGACGACATTACTTTAATGGTGCCATTGCTTCATTTTACCAGCAACATTGGTTTAACGTGTCCTTACTTTTAGCAGTGCGACTGCTACATTTTACCAGTGGCATTACATAAGAGTGGCTCGGGGCAACAAACATCAGAACAGGATATGGGTTGGTCCCATTTTGTTCGGTATAGCCAGCTTATACTATGTGACGCTAGCAAATCTAGTGCCGGACTTACTCTATTGACTTGTCCCCCGGTCCCCACTTTCTTTCCTTTTTCAACCAATAGATCGGGTTTATATTGAGTTTGTACTGCGTTTCCCTTTATTTCCCTATTAGACCTAGAGACCATTTGGATAGCCAATCTCTGCTACTTTTCGCCCCCATTATTTCCTCTTTCGACCAAGTCCTAGATTCAGGTAACAAATCTTCCCCCACCCCCCACCCCACCCCCTTTCTTCCTTTTTTGAACCAAGTAGTACTAGATTCGAGTGCATGAACTAGTTTTACCTCTTCACAGTAAATATTTAGGTGGCTTTCGAACAGCCGATCGATCCTACTCCCTCTGTTCCAAAATAGATGACTCAACTTTGTACTAACTTCAGTACAAAGTTAATACAAAGTTGGGTCATCTATTTTGGAACGGAGGGAGTATCTATGAGGGGGCGGGGAAATAGTAAAAGATACAAATGTAGTGACGTCAGGAGCTCGGTAAGTAGAGCAAGGCCGGTCTCGAAGGAAGTTATACCTAAGGGTCACCGGGATGTCGCTAGGTGGGCAGCGGGAGGCTGGATCTGCCCACACTACGACAACGAGGAAGAAGGGGTCGGAGGCCCTCCCTAGCCAGTGGTGCTTGGGAGAGAACGGCAAGGCACGCTGATCAGGACGCGCCAGCAGTGGGTAAGAGCCGTCACCGAGGACGACCGCGTGAACATTGCACCTTCTCACCTTCCCCGTCGGAGAGGATCTGGCTAGATTTGTGACCAGCGGTGAACAGAGAGAGATAGAGTGTGGCCACCGCTGTAGTGTTTAGATCTGGAGAGGACAAGACAGTGTGAAGAGAGCAAAACTAGCAAGCAAGTGCGGAGGCTACTGCCTATATATAGTGGAGTACTACTAGTTTTATTTTGTATACCGGAGCCGGCTTAACCTCGTCAATGACTGTCTTCATGCACGTGCCCCGGAGGCGCATTTGTCCTCATTTTGATCTGAAGCACCAGATTATAACATGAAAAGAAACCATAACCTCACTTCCCAAAGGAGACAACATGAATCCCGATGGACAAACTAGACGAGGATCAAAGCTCAAATTAAATATAAACTCGTAGAAAAGGGGTCCATCGATAGATGCCCTCATTGACATAGCCGGCTTGACATAGATGGCAGCCGAGTAGTCTTCGTGCATGTGGCCCCCATGACTAGCGCCTTGGAGGAACTCAGTTGTCGCTGTTTAACCGTCGCAGTGATCCGAAGCACATGACACCTAATTTTGTGAGATGACAAGAAACCTTTTTTTATATTTGTCACCAGAACTACAGCCCTGTATAACACAGCCTGCACGATATGTAGACGATAGACAATCCAGGCGTGTTTGCTGGAGTCTGGTCACATGCATGGACGAACTAATCTTCCATGTCATGCAGGGATCGTCCAGGCACCAACGTCGGGGCCTCCACCAACGTATGTACAACACTTCTCTAGTACTATCGCTCGTCTCTCTCTTCTATTAACTCACCCGACTTGCGGGGCCGGGGAGTGTGCCTATGGTCGGTTCTCAATTGCAGTCCCACATGTGTGTGCAAACACAATATGACGCGTGTTCCATTCGGAGAGCGGCTTGCCAGACTGACTGACCGTCTGGGGTGCGACACGAATGCGACGGGCGTGATGTATAATGTACTCCGTAAATGTGTACCACCATTTTCTTGAGGCTTTGCTCCATGGCGCAATCCATGGATACAAAATTAGTATATTGTACTATTTAAAAGTCGAGGGCAAGGCTTTTCCCGCGCGGTAGGCCGGGCAGTTCCACCTAGTCGGTTCGACAGAGACGCGAGAAGATGAGGGAGTAGGCTGTTGCAAACGTAGGGCTATGTGATTTGACAGCGAGTTACTGCTGGACAGGTGGGGCCCGATGATTTGACTTGCCATCATCATTTTAACTGTGGTGCTACAACCGGCGTGAGTCTCCCGATTCCTGACCACCTCCATACAGGTGCCTCTCCCGATGATCCACCATGTAGAGGCTGGCTCTTGCTTGAGATCCCACTCCTCCACTTTTTCCTTTCCTCTTTCCCCCACATATGAAAAAATGCCATGTAAAGCGGGCTTATAGCCCACTATTGTACTTGATCCTATAGGTGCTAAGCCTGCCACATAGGCATAAAGTCTGATGTGGCAAGTTAAATAAGAAGAGAGAGACTAGTTTAGTGACCCCAGGAAGAAATGGTGCTAAGCGCGTGTACCTAGATGAAGCAAACTTAGCAACAAAAAACTAAGCACCTATGCATTGGGGACTTGATTTGCTAAGCCATTTAATGCCCATAGCACCTCATCTAAGCACCATTTCATTGGAAGAGGTCACACCTTGGCAAATGCAATAAATACTATGAAGAAAGAGATAGAGAGAAGTAAAAAAAACTCTTATAGCCAACCTTATAGCTAACCTTGTTGTATGGGTGACTAAGTGATGACTATGTATGACATGCCAACATCAGATAGCCTAACACACCGTGTTAAATATCCAAGGGCGCGACTGCACGAGCAAGGCGGTGGTGGTAGGCGCAACCATGATACGAGCTGTTGGCAGCCCTTGGATCTGAGATCGAACGGTCGCATGCTAAGTTGATGAAAATTTGCAGAATAACCCTCCAGGATAGGATATTCACCCATAGGTCTAGAATCACGCCATGCATCTGTTTGATCTCATATCCAAGGGCTCTTGGAAGCCCGTATCATGGGAGAATGGAAAGATTCGTATCACCTATAATTTTCCCGATGCTTGACATGACATCGAAAGCCATTTAATTGGGCATCGAGTAGACATGACATCTAATTGGGCCCCCATAGTACTCTGCATGAATCCACTTATCCACCAGGCAAGCCACTACCCTGTCGTTCGCACGCTCCCCACTCGGCATTTTTACAATCGATAAACCGCTCCTAGTTATCCCGTCCTTTCACATTACGGTAGTTCCACTAATCCTAACCCTCCTCCCAAATCCATGGTGTCCCAAATCTCCATGATCGGCGGTGAGTACAAGGTTAGAACCATCACCGGCGATGAGTTCAACGTCATCTACACCCGTTCTTCCACAATGGTTAAAGAATGCCTTGCTTGCTTCAAACACATGTTCGAAAACTCAAATGATGAGTGGGTCGCTGGGCTAGATGTTGAGTACACCATAGTCCTGGGAAGCGAGAAAAATCTAAAGGAGGCAGAGAAGAAGAAGCCCACCGTGATCCAGGTTTGTGTGCATGTCTTATGCTTGGTCTACCACATATGCCATGCTGACGTTGAGTGCGAGGAATTTAAGAAGTTCCTCAAGGGCGGCCGAGTCAAATTCATTATTGTAGACTTTAGGAACGACAAGGAAATCCTGTGTCGGATAGGCCTCGCTGTAGGCGACCCCATTGACCTCCAAAAGGAAGGGCTGGTGCCCTCTCGTGATCAACCTTCAATGCTAACCCTGGCAGGAGCCATGGTTCATCCTTCGTACAGTAAACTGAAGAAACCTCCGCACATGTTTCATCGTGCATGGCAGTGGAATGTACTAGATATAGACCACATCCACTACGCTGCAATGGATGGCTACCTTTGTTTCAATATCTACAAGGGTTGGATGAAAAGCAAGAGCCAAGTGTGCGATTCAAGCAAAGAAGTATCTCCCAAGAGGAAGAGGGACAAGGACGAAGTCGAGGACGTGGACGAGGACTCCGAGTAAGGTGGCAATGTCGTTGCTCATGGTGGTTCCAATGCAGTGTCTACTGGATTAGTTGCTTAGTTTAATTTCTGGTGTCCTTAGTTTTATTTGAGGGGTGTGTTGTGTTGAGCCCCCAGCAGGACTATGTTATGTTTCTTCTCGTTACTTTAACTCTTCAGTATGTACACACTAGTATTTCTTACAGTTCATCTTTTAGTTGGTATAGTACTACGGCTACCACCCATTTCTTCACATTATATACGTACAATATATATGGCCAACATCATATAGCCAGTAGTTTAGTTGTCAAAGAATTTTAGGGGGCTTAGTTTTGTCAAAGAATTTCAGGGTGCTAAGTTTTATTTGACGGGTGTGTTGTGTTGGACACCATTATTGTGACTCAAATATCCTTTGCCATGTTATAATGACATAAATAAATGGACCAACATGCCAACTCTCCCTCTACCTCACTACAGTAAAATAAAGTGTGTGGCCTACTTGATCCCAACAGCGTTCTTATTTTCCTGTAAAATTGTTCGCTTGGTTACTCCTGACAAGCGGGGCTGCACTTATCATTGCGAGAATTGGCTTATTTTTTCATGTAACATGGTCAATGGGTTTGACGTGAAAATCACAATGTCTAACAGTATTTTCAAGCAAACATCTAACTTAACGATGACATTTTTGAGATATCTAATTGCATTTTTGAGCAGGCATCTCACAGATTGATGGCATTTTTGAGTAGTTGTAACTTCTAATGGCAAAACTAAGTAGTGATACACAAACTACTGGCATAAATAATAAGAACCCAAGAATTAAATAGGTATGCTAATTTCTATATTGTAATTTAGCGCGTACTAGCTTTTTTAATAGTACTATATGCATAATTTGGCGATGAGCGCTCTCTATATGTACCACCTTTTTTCTTTAATTTCATCTTGTTTGTTTTGCTCCATGGTGCAATCCATCAATCCTACTATTGTACAAAAGTATACATTTTTTAAAAGGCTAGAGGGCGGGGCAGTCTAGCTAGGTCGGTTTCAAGAGAGGCGAGGGCCTTTGTGATTTGATGGCTAATTATTGTTGGAAGGTGGGGCCTTGTGATTTGACTACTCGTATAAATGTGCCGACGACCTGAGGAGGAGCAAAGAACCGTGTGGTATACTCAAGTTTTCCACTTGAGTACGACGGAGGAGCACGAAACACGGCACCCCAGTGCCATATCTCTACTCTCTACTCTTATTATATATTACTAGCAAGAAGCATTGTTCTATTGGCGATAAAGAATGATCTAATTTGCTAGTCATCTCATTTTTAGCATTGTTCTATCCAGGCCTCGCAGAGAACGTGACACGTGCGGCGAAACACCTGAAGCAAAAGAAGAAACACGGGAACAAAAGAAGAAGGAAGACTATCACCCCCCAAAAAAGGAAGACGCACACACAAGTTTGGGGCACTGCTCTCACTACATGAAGGTTACTGGCCGCAGAGTCGTAACAGCTTCTTCATCGCCTCCATGACCTCCATCTCCTTGCGCATTTCCTCCACCATCTTCATTGTGTCCATGATGCGGGATTTCTCGACGCGAGCCTTCATCATCTGTTCCACGGCCGCATTACGTACTTTGACAGCAGTCGGGTGCTGGATGCGGAGCTTCGCCAACTCCTCCTTCTGTTCCATGACGAGGGCCTGCAGCATCTTCATCGAGGAACTACTATTCTCATGCAGCTTCTTCTAGCCGGCGTTCTCCTCCTTCAGCAGGTCGAGCTCGTGGCAGAGCTTCACCTTGTCTTCCTGAAGTTGCAGGATTTCACCGATCACCTTCTTCTCTGAGGCAATGCTCTTCTTCAGCAGCATCACCAAGCCAGCGGTCAACCCCCCCTGCTCATTGAGCTCAGCGGGCATGTTGTCGAGGCTCTCCTTCAGCAGCTCCACCAAGCCATGGATGAACTCCTTCTGCTTATTGAGGTGCTTATTGAGCTGATCGGGCATGCCGTCGAGGGATAACGACTCCAGCGCCGCTAGCTCGGCATGTTCGCCTTCGCGGCTAGGGCGCTCCTGGGAGCCATCCCCTGCCCGTGAGAGATCTTTCGAGGTCTCTGCGTGGCGGCGAGCCCTCTCTTTTTTTCCAGAGCCTTGGTTGCTACTCCCTTGATATGAGTAGTTCTCGACCTAGAGCTCTGCACACCAGCCATGGCAAGGACGGACGAAGAAGGAGGACTTATGAGGAGGAAGGTAGAGTAATTTTCGGTTAGGTAGTTCCCCTTTTTATAACCTAAGTACTAGCACTAGTACTAAAACCTGTATATTGGTAACACGTTCAGGTTTGGTACGTACTGGTAGGTGTGAGCAGGCTTGCACTTAATTGTAGCACTAGTACTTTCGAATATGATGGGAACAAGGCCCAAAACGGCTCCCGATGAGTTTAGTGGAACATAAATTTCAAGTACTCCCGATGAGTTTAGTAGAACATAAATTGTTTAACATAAAAAATATATCATTAAAAAATAGAATATTTGAAGTTTGTAATGATATATTTTTCGTATTGTATGCCTCTTATTAAGTTGGTCAAATTAACAACCTAGGTGTACACGTGCAAGACTTGTAAACTGAGATAGAGGGAGTACTACACTGCTCAAATGTGGTCGCACACGTCAGTGATGTAACTGGTCGTACATGTCAGACCAAGACGATTCGTGTCCCTTCGGTCAGACGCGCGTCCGACCGACTGTCTACTGGTGCGACTGACCATAAAGTACTTACACGATGGAGACTTCTGGTTGTGGCTTCGGTTGATTGTCACGACCAAGCATTCCAAAACTAGTGATAAATCAATTACCATCTTTTTCCAAACGACCAAGTATTTTTTATAGGAAAACAATACATATAGATGGAGTGATTGTCAAGGTTGCAAACCGACACAGGATTGTAAGTTCACTGTAGCAGCAACCGACTAGGTCACTGAATCGCTGGCGGGGAAGGAGGGCAGCTCACCTCGCCTATGATGCATGCCCAGCGACGCCATCGCAACTGGTCCCGGGATTTGGCTTCTCCTACCGCCCATTTGAACAGTTGCACCGGCTGCTGATGCCATTGTGCAGGCATGCGCGTTCTTTCCTCCGCAGTTGGCTCTATGAATATGATCTCTGCCATTAGCCCTAGCTCAAAATCAACTCGACGCTGCCAGATGCTGACATCCCTCAGCATCTCTCCCCTAAGATCGACTTGTGCCTCCACCTTGTGCCGCGCCAGGCGCAGCTCCTTGGAACTTCTCTCCAATCGATGTGACGCTTCCTCGATTCAATTTTCCCTTGCTGCCCACCACCTGAAACGCAGCCCTGGCATGTCCTCCGGCGCCACCGATCTGTGATTCCAGAGCAATGGATCCCCTCTAAAACACATCTGGGTTCGCTCAAAGGCGGCAGTACTGCGGGCCATAGCGAGGGGGCAGCCCGCGGGATCCTAGTATCTAAGGGATTATCCATGGCGGGATCCGGTGGGCGAGGCGGGGAGGTGAGCCTAGGCGCTGGGAGATCCCTATGAGGCTGCTTTTAATTAGTGTTTGTGCCAAGTAGAACCTTTGGGACGACTTGGGGAAAGTCTTTGCGATCTTGCTGTAAAAACAGAAACTTTAGTGCTCACGAGATTTTCTGCCAGTTTTTACTGGAGAGTGCTATTTAGTTAATTCTTTTTGCATATGATTAATAGATAAAGTCATCACGTCCAGAAATTTATTTTAGAATTTTTGGGGTTCCAGAATTATTCGAAACCTACAGATTACTACAGACTGTTCTGGTTTTGACAGATTCTGTTTTTCGTGTGTTCCTTGCTTATTTTGATGAATCTATGGCTAGTAATAGAGTTTATGAACCATATAAAAGTTGGAATACATTAGTTTTAACACCAATATAAATAAAAAATGAGTTAATTACAGTACCTTGAAGTGGTGGTTTGTTTTCTTTTACTAACGGAGCTAATGCGATTTTCTTTTAAGTTTTGTGTTGTGAAGTTTTCAAGTATTGGGTAAAGATTTGATGGATTATGGAACAAGGAGAGGCAAGAGTCTAAGCTTGGGGATTCCCAAGGAAACCCAAGGTAAAATCCAAGGACAACCAAAAGCCTAATCTTGGGGATGCCCCGGAAGGCATCCCCTCTTTCGTCTTCGTCCATCGGTAACTTTACTTGGAGCTATATTTTTATTCACCACATGATATGTGTTTTGCTTGGAGCGTCTTGTATGATTTGAGTCTTTGATTTTTAGTTTACCACAATAATCCTTGCTGTACACAACTCTTGGGAGAGACACACATGAATCGAAATTTATTAGAATACTCTATTGCTTCACTTATACCTTTTGAGCTAGATAATTTTGCTCTAGTGCTTCGCTTATATCTTTTAGAGCACGGTGGTGGTTTTATTTTATAGAAATTATTGATATCTCATGCTTCACTTATATTATTTTGAGACTCCCTTAGAACAACATGGTAATTTGCTTTGGTTATGAATTTAGTCGTAATATGATAGGCATTCCAGATCGGTATAATAAAATCTTTCATAAAAAGTGCATTGAGTACTAGGAGAAGTTTGATGATAATTGTTTTGAGATATAAAGGTGGTAATATTAGAGTGTGCTAGTTGAGTAGTTGTGAATTTGAGAAATACTTGCACTGAAGTTTGCAAGTCCCGTAGCATGCACGTATGGTAACCGTTGTGTAACAAATTGGAAACATGAGGTGTTATTTGATTGTCTTCCTTACGAGTGGTGGTCGGGGATGAGCGATGGTCTTTTCTTACCAATCTATCCCCCTAGGAGCATGCGCGTAATGCTTGGTTTTTGATAACTTGTAGATTTTTGCAAGAAGTATGTGAGTTCTTTATGACTAATGTTGAGTCTGTGGATTATACGCACTCTCACCCTTCCATCATTGCTAGCCTCTTCGGTACCGTGCATTGCCCTTTCTCACCATGAGAGTTGGTGCAAACTTCGCCGGTGCATCCAAACCCCGTGATATGATACGCTCTGTCACACATAAACCTCCTTATATCTTCCTCAAAACGGCCACCATACCTACCTATTATGGCATTTCCATAGCCATTCCGAGATATATTGCCATGCAACTTTCCACCGTTCCATTTATCATGACACACATCATCATTGTCATATTGGCTTGCATGATCATGTAGTTGACATCGTATTTGTGGCAAAGCCACCGTTCATAATTTTCCTACATGTCACTCTTAGGCCCTGTTTGGTTCGGTTGTGGATTTCTAAAAGCAGCTGTGAAAAATCTGTTGTGGAAAAATAGCTGTGGAAAATCTGATGTGAAAAAGATGTAGGTCATTTGGCAAACCAGCTGATACAACTTTTTCCAATTTTGGCCCGCAGCGGAATCAGATTTTGGAAAGCATGTCCTGGGCTGCTTCAGCTTTTGGTTCAAATTTTGGCAGCGGATTTCTGGAATCGGATTCTGCTGGGTTCATCCTTTGGTTCAGATTCTATTGCGCTGCAGCGGAATCCGTCGATAAAAGCTGAACCAAACAGGGCATTAATTCATTGCCCTTCCCGGTACACCGCCGGAGGCATTCATATAGAGTCATACTTTGTTCTAGTATCGAGTTGTAATCATTGAGTTGTAAATAAATAGAAGTGTGATGATCATCATTAATAGAGAACTGTCCCAAAAAAAGGGGCAATGCTACTATCCTTTTTTCTACACTTGTGCTTCAAAGTAGCACCATGATCTTTATGATAGAGAGTCTCTTGTTTTGTCACTTTCATTACTAGTGGGAATTTTTCATTATAGAACTTGGCTTCTATATTCCAACAATGGGCTTCCTCAAATGCCCTAGGTCTTCGTGAGCAAGCAAGTTGGATGCACACCCACCTGACTTCCACCTGCCACCTCGTCTTTCCGCTCTTCCCCACCCTCCCCGACAACATCATCATCGGCATCTGGTTTCCCGGGGAGGGGGCCTCTTTATTGGTGCCTTCGCCTCCTCCAGCAGTCTTCCAGCTGAGCTTCGGCGATTCACCTCACCAGTGCTCACACTGGGGCTTCTCGCTGGTCCTGGAGGTGGTGACCAGGGCATCGCCGAGCTGCTCCTTCTGCCCCTCTCCTTCATAGCCTCACCACTCCCGATCTTGTCAGACTGTGCCCGGCAAGCTCCTGACGGGATCGGGTCGGGCGTCTGCTCAGGCACTCCTTCTGCCCTCCTCTCTTCCACCGCAATACCTGGGGGAGGAGGAACGAGAAAGGGGGATTACGGGGTGATAACCCACAAGTATAGGGGATCGCAACAGTTTTCAAGGGTAGAGTATTCAACCCAAATTTATTGATTCGACACAAGGGGAGCCAAAGAATATTCTCAAGTATTAGCAGCTGAGTTGTCAATTCAACCACACATGGAAACTTAATATCTGCAGCAAGGTATTTAGTAGCAAAGTAATATGATAGTAGTGGTAACGGTAGAAAAAGTAATGTTTTTGGTATTTTGTAGTGATTGTAACAATAGCAACGGAAAGTAAATAGCGAAGAACAATATATGGAAAGCTCATAGGCAATGGATCGGTGATAGAAAATTATGCCGGATGTGGTTCGTCATGTGACAGTCATAACCTAGGGTGACACAGAACTAGCTCCAATTCATCAATGTAATGTAGGCATGTATTCCGAATATAGTCATACGTGCTTATGGAGAAGAACTTGCATGACATCTTTTGTCCTACCCTCCCGTGGCAAAGGGGTCCTAGCGGAAACTAAGGGATATTAAGGCCTCCTTTTAATAGAGTACCGGACCAAAGCATTAACACATAGTGAATACATGAACTCCTCAAACTACGGTCATCACCGGAAGTGGTCCCGATTATTGTCACTTCGGGGTTGCCGGATCATAACACATAGTAGGTGACTATAGACTTGCAAGATAGGATCAAGAACTATCATATATTCATGAAAACATAATAGGTTCAGAAATGAAATCATGGCACTCGGGCCTTAGTGACAAGCATTAAGCATAGCAAAGTCATAGCAACATCAATCTCAGAACATAGTGGATACTAGGGATCAAACCCTAACAAAACTAACTCGACTACATGATAAATCGCATCCAACCCATCACCGTCCAACAAGCCTACGATTGAATTACTCACGCACGACGGTGAGCATCATGAAATTGGTGATGGAGGATGGTTGATGATGACGACGGCGACAGATTCCCCTCTCCGGAGCCCCGAACGGACTCCAAATCAGCCCTCCCGAGAGAGTGTAGGGTTTGGCGGCGGCTCCGTATTGTTAAACGTGATGAATCTTTCTCCCTGATTTGTTTCTCTCCGAACACGATTATATAGAGTTGGAGTTGAGGTCGGAGGAGCTCCAGGGGGCCCATGAGGTAGGGGGTGATATGTCTCCGTCGTATCTATAATTTTTGATTGTTCCATGACAATATTCTACAACTTTCATATACTTTTGGCAACTTTTTATACTATTTTTGGGACTAACATATTGATCCAGTGCCCAGTGCCAGTTCCTGTGTGTTGCATGTTTTTTGTTTCGCAGAATATCCATATCAAACGGAGTCCAAACGGGATAAAAACTGACGGAGATTTTTTTTGGAATATATATGATTTTTGGGAAGAAAAATCCACGCGAGACGGTGCCCGAGGGGGCCATGAGGCAGGGGCGCCCCCCAGGGGGCAGGCGCGCACGTGACCCTCGTGGCCACCCCGTAAGGCGTTGATGCCCTTCTTTTGCCGCAAGAAATCTAATATCCGGATAGAGATCGTTTTAAAATTTCAGCCCAATCGGAGTTACGGTTCTCCGGGAATATAAGAAACGATGAAAGGGTAGAATCTGAGAACGCAAAAACAGAGAGAGACAGAGAGACAAATCCAATCTTGGAGGGGCTCTTGCCCCTCCCATGCCATGGAGGCCATGGACCAGAGGGGAAACCCTTCTCCCATCTAGGGAGGAGGTCAAGGAAGAAGAAGAAGGAGGGGGGCTCTCTCCCCCTCGCTTTCGGTGGCGCCAGAGTGCCACCGGGGGCCATCATCATCACCACAATCTTCACCAACAACTTCACCGCCATCATCACCAACACTTCCCCCACTATGCAGCAGTGTAACCTCTCTCTTACCCGCTGTAATCTCTACTTAAACATGGTGCTCAACGCTATATATTATTTCCCAATGATGTATAGCTATCCTATGATGTTTGAGTAGATCTGTTTTGTCCTATGGGTTATTTGATGATCATGATTGGTTTGAGTTGCATGTTTTATTATTGGTGATGTCCTATGGTGCTCTCCATGCCGCGCAAGCGTGAGGGATTCCTGTTGTAGGGTGTTGCAATATGTTTATGATTCGCTTATAGTGGGTTGCGTGAGTGACTAAAACACAAACCCGAGTAAGGGGGTTGTTGCGTATGGGATAAAGAGGACTTGATGCTTTAATGCTATGGTTGGGTTTTACCTTAATGATCTTTAGTAGTTGCGGATGTTTGCTAGAGTTCCAATCATAAGTGCATATGATCTAAGTAGAGAAAGTATGTTAGCTTATGCCTCCCCCTCATATAAAATTGCAATAATGATTACCGGTCTAGTTATCGATTGCCTAGGGACAAATAACTTTCTCTTGACAACAAGCTCTCTACTAAAACTAATTTAGTTGTGTCTTTACCTAAACAGCCCCTACTTTTTATTTACGTAATCTTTATTATCTTGCAAACCTATCCAACAACACCTACAAAGTACTTCTAGTTTCATACTTGTTTCCGGTATAGCGAACGTCAAGTGTCCGTAGAGTTGTATCGGTGGTCGATAGAACTTGAGGGAATATTTGCTCTAGCTTTAGCTCCTCGTTGGGTTCGACACTCTTACTTATCGAAAGAGGCTACAATTGATCCCCTATACTTGTGGGTTATCAAGACCTTTTTCTGGCGCCGTTACCGGGGAGCAATAGCATGGGGTGAATATTCTCGTGTGTGCTTGTTTGCTTTATCACAAGGTAATTTTTATTTGCTGTTCTTAGTTGTTTTCTATCTTTAGTTATGGGTAGGAAACGCAAAATACCAAAAAAATTAGTTGTACCTACTAAACCAATGGTTGAAGAACCACTCAAGATCTATCACACTGCTGAAGCTTATTACTTGGATCATCTTCGATCCCTATGTGCTCGTGCTGAAACCCTAACTAGCTCAGTTGAGGGCAAATCTTTAGATGAGCATGCTTGTTATGTGCGACACCGAATATCTGAAAAAGGGAAAATTTTACTGGGTCAAATTCATCGTTTGCAATGCTATGCTTGGAATTTATGTGAAATATATGATTTTACTTGTTGTTCTGAAAACCCTAAGAAACACCTTCCCTATCAATGTGAGTTTAGTGATAATGGAATCGTATCTTCGTATTCTAAGGGTGTTTATAATTACTATGAAATTCAACAAATTGAAGAATTTGTTGCTTTTAAGGGTGCTTACGAAATTGCTTCTTTGATTGAAAAGTATGATGCTACTCTTTACAAATCTGAAATTTTTGCCATACTTAAATATTGCTATGGTAATTATGATTCTAATGCCTATGTTGAACCATATATTAAGGACTACTCCGCTGTCCAAGAAGAGACTAATATTTTGCAGGAGTCTATGGAAGAAGAAATTGATGAAACTGTGAGCTCATTGGATGAAAAAAGATGATGAGGAGAGCGAAGAACAAAAGGAGGAAGAGAGGATTAGCTACCCGTGCCCACCTTCTAATGAGAGTAACTCTTCAACTCATACATTGTTTAATTTCCCTTCATGCTTACCGAAGGATGATTTCTATGATGACTATTATGATCCCTTTGATTCTCTTGAAATATCCCTTTTGATGATGCTTGCTATGCTTGTGGCCAAGATGCCAATATGAATTATGATTATGGAGATGAACTTGCTATAGTTCCTTATGCTAAACATGAAATTGTTGCTATTGAACCCACGCATGATAGTCCTATTATCTTTTTGAATTCTCCCAACTACACTATATCGGAGAAGTTTGCCCTTATTAAGGATTACATTGATGGGTTGCGTTTTACTATTACACATGATGATCTTGATAGATATAATATCCATGTGCTTGCTGCTCCTACTTGCAATTACTATGAGAGAGGAACTATATCTCCACCTCTCTATGTTTCCAATATGATAGAATTGCAAGAAATTGTTTATACTATGCATTGGCCTTTAATTTGTGTGCATGAATTGTTCTTTTATGACATGCCGATGCATAGGAAGAGAGTTAGACTTCGTTGTTGCATAATATATGTTACTTTGTGCTCACTACTAAATTACAAACATTGTTAATTAAAATTGGCTTTGATATACCTTGGGATCCGGGTGGATTCACTACATGAGCACTCTATGCCTAGCTTAATGGCTTTAAAGAAAGCGCTGCCAGGGAGACAACCCGGAAGTTTTAGAGAGTCATCTATTTCTGTTGAGTGCTTTTATATAGTTTAAAAACAACAAAAATAAAGAGGGGAACCCAAAACTTTGTCAAAAAGGAAAGTGAAAGTGAGAGAGACAAGCATTATTGAAGTGGGAGAGCTCCTTGAACTTTGTTCATGCTCACGGCAACTTTGTGAATTTTGATTACAGAAACTTTTCAACAAAAATAATTATCCCCTTGTACAATTCCATTGTATTATAAAAATAATGTGCCAAGGTTTGCCTTTAGGATGTTTACATTTGCTTGATGGTCTGAACGGTGCAGGACAGAAACTTTGGCGGTAGTGCGCGATTTTACATTTTTAGCTGGATCGTCAAATGGTTCTGATTATTTTTGCACTTTCTTACCTATACAAATTGTTTATTTTTAATAATTTTGGTAGAAGTTTTAAAGTATCATAAGTATGGTGAATGTTCAGATTGTTACAGACTGTTCTGTTTTAGACAGATTCTGTTTTTGATGCATAGTTTGCTTGTTTTGATGAAACTATCAATTTATATTAGTGGATTAAGCCATGGAAAAGTTATATTACAGTAGACACAATGCAAAAACAAAATATTAATTGGTTTGCAACAGTACTTAGAGTAGTGATTTGCTTTATTATACTAACGGATCTTACTGAGTTTTCTGTTGAAGTTTTGTGTGGATGAAGTGTTCGATGATCGAGAAGGTCTCGATGTGAGAAGAAGGAAGGGAGGCAAGAGCTCAAGCTTGGGGATGCCCGAGGCATCCCAAGTAAATATTCAAGGAGACTCAAGCGTCTAAGCTTGGGGATGCCTTGGAAGGCATCCCCTCTTTCTTCAACAAGAATCGGTATGTTTTCGGATTCGTTTCGTTCATGCGATATGTGCAATCTTGGAGTGTCTTTTGCATTTAGTTTTCATTTTTCTTTTATGCACCATGATGGTATGAGTTAGTCCTTGGTTGATTTATATAATGCTCTTTGCACTTCACTTATATCTTTTGAGTATGTCTTTATAGAATGCTTCATGTGCTTCACTTATATCATTTGAAGTTTGGATTGCCTGTTTCTCTTTACATAGAAAACCGCCATTTGTACAATGATCTTTTGATTCACTTATATTTGTTAGAGCATGGGCATATCTTTTGTAGAAATAATTAAACTCTCTTGCTTCACTTATATCTATTTACAGAGATGACATGAATTGGTCATTCAAATGGTTAGTCATAAAATCCTACATAAAACTTGTAGATCACTGAATATGGTATGTTTGATTCCTTGCAATAGTTTTGCGATATAAAGATGGTGATATTAGAGTCATGCTAGTGGTTAGTTGTGGATTGTAGAAATACTTGTGTTGAAGTTTTTGATTCCTGTAGCAGGCACGTATGGTGAACCGTCATGTAACGAAGTCGGAGCATGATTTATTTATTGATTGTCTTCCTTATGAGTTGCGGTCGGGGACGAGCGATGGTCTTTTCCTACCAATCTATCCCCCTAGGAGCATGCGTGTAGTACTTTGTTTCGATGACTAATAGATTTTTGCAGTAAGTATGTGTGTTCTTTATGACTAATGTTGAGTCCATGGATTATACGCACTCTCACCCTTCCACCATTGCTAGCCTCTCTAGTACCGCGCAACTTTCGCCGGTACCATAAACCCACCATATACCTTCCTCAAAACAGCCACCATACCTACCTATCATGGCATTTCCATAGCCATTCCGAGATATATTTCCATGCAACTTCCATTATCATCATATACATGACTTGAACATTCATTGTCTTATTGCTTTGCATGATCGTAAGATAGCTAGCATGAAGTTTTCATGGCTTGTCCGTTTTTTGATGTGTTGCTACGCTAGATCATTGCACATCACGGTACACCGCCGGAGGCATTCATATAGAGTCATATCTTTGTTCTAGTATCGAGTTGTAATATTGAGTTGTAAGTAAATAAAAGTGTGATGATCATCATCATTAGAGCATTGCCCCAGTGAGGAAAGGATGATGGAGACTATGATTCCCCCACACGTCGGGATGAGACTCCGGACGAAAAAAAGAGAAAGGCCAAAAAAAAGAAAAGAGAAGGCCCAAAAAAGATAAAATAAAAAAATGATGAGAGAAAAAGAGAGAAGGGGCAATGTTACTATCCTTTTACCACACTTGTGCTTCAGAGTAGCACCATGTTCTTCATATAGAGAGTCTCTTGAGTTATCACTTCCATATACTAGTGGAATTTTCATTATAGAACTTGGCTGGTATATTCCGATGATGGGCTTCCTCAAACGCCCGAGGTCTTCATGAGCAAGCAAGTTGGATGCACACCCACTTAGTTTCAGTCTGAGCTTTCATACACTTATAGCTCTAGTGCATCAGTTGCATGGCAATCCCTACTCACTCACATTGATATCTATTGATGGGCATCTCCATAGCCCATTGATGCGCCTAGTTGATGTGAGACTATCTTCTCCTTTTTGTCTTCTCCACAACCACCATTCTATTCCACCTATAGTGCTATGTCCATGGCTCACGCTCATGTATTGCGTGGAAGTTGAAAAGGTTTGAGAACGTCAAAAGTATGAAACAATTGCTTGGCTTGTCATCGGGGTTGTGCATGATGTGAATATTTTGTGTGGTGAAGATGGAGCATAGCCAGACTATATGATTTTGTAGGGATAACTTTCTTTGGCCATGTTATTTTGAAAAGACATGATTGCTTTATTAGTAGGCTTAAAGTATTATTGTTTTTATGTCAAATGATAGACTATTGCTTTGAATCACTCGTGTCTTAATATTCATGCCATGATTAGATATGTGATCAAGATTATGCTAGGTAGCATTCCACATCAAAAATTATCTTTTTTATCATTTACCTACGAGAGGACGAGCAGGAATTAAGCTTGGGGATGCTGATACGTCTCCATCGTATCTATAGTTTTTGATTGTTCCATGCCAATATTCTACAACTTTCATATCCTTTTGGCAACTTTTTATACTATTTTGGGACTAACATATGGATCCAGTGCCCAGTGCAAGTTCCTGTGTGTTGCATGTTTTTTGTTTCGCAGAATATCCATAAGAAACAGAGTCCAAATGGGATAAAAACTGACGGAGATTTTTTTGGAATATATATGATTTTTGGGAACAAAAATCCATACGAGACGGTGCCCGAGGGGGCCACGAGGTAGGGGGCGCGCCCCTGACCCTCGTGTCTACCCTGTAAGGCGGTTTATGCCCTTATTTCACCGCAATAAAGCTAATATCTAGATAGAGATCGTGTTAAAATTTCAGCCCAATCAGAGTTACGGATCTCCGAGAATATAAGAAACGGTGAAAGGGTAGAATCTGAGAACGCAGAAACAGAGAGAGACAGAGAGACAGATCCAATCTTGGAGGGGCTCTCACCCCTCCCACGCCATGGAGGCCATGTAATAGAGGGGAAACCCTTCTCCCATCTAGGGAGGAAGTCAAGGAAGAAGCAGAAGGAGGGGGCTCTCTCCCCCTCGCTTCCGGTGGCGCCAGAGTGCCACCGGGGGCCATCATCATCACCGCAATCTTCACCAACAACTTCACCGCCATCATCACCAACTCTTCCCCCTCAATGTAGCGGTGTAACCTCTCCCTTACCTGCTGTAATCTCTACTTAAACATGGTGCTCAACGCTATATATTATTTCCCAATGATGTATGGCTATCCTATGATGTTTGGGTAGATCCGTTTTGTCCTATGGGTTATTTCATGATCATGATTGGTTTGAGTTGCATGTTTTATTATTGGTGACGTCCTAAGGTGCTCTCTCTATCGCGCAAGCGTGAGGGATTACCACTGTAGGGTGTTGCAATATGTTTATGATTCGCTTATAGTGGGTTGCGTGAGTGACTGAAACACAAACCCGAGTAAGGGGGTTGTTGCGTATGGGATAAAGAGGACTTGATGCTTTAATGCTATGGTTGGGTTTTACCTTAATGATCTTTAGTAGTTGCGGATGCTTGCTATTGTTCCAATCATAAGTGCATATGATCCAAGTAGAGAAAGTATGTTATCTTATGCCTCTCCCTCATATAAAATTGCAATAATGATTACCGGTCTTGTTATCAATTGCCTAGGGACAAATAACTTTCTCTTGACAACAAGCTCTCTACTAAAACTAATTTAGTTGTGTCTTTACCTAAACAGCCCCTACTTTTTATTTATATAATCTTTATTATCTTGCAAACCTATCCAACAACACCTACAAAGTACTTCTAGTTTCATACTTGTTTCTGGTATAGCGAACGTCAAGTGTGCGTAGAGTTGTATCGGTGGTCGATAGAACTTGAGGGAATATTTTTTCTACCTTAGCTCCTCGTTGGGTTTGACACTCTTACTTGTCGAAAGAGGCTAAAATTGATCCCCTATACTTGTGGGTTATCAGGGGGGCGCGCCCAGGGGGGCAGGCGCGCCCCCACCCTCGTGGCTAGGGTGTGGGCCCCTCGTCTTGATCTTTTGCCAGTATTTTTTATTATTTCCAAAAATATTCTTCGTGAAGTTTCAGGTCATTCCGAGAACTTTTGTTTCTGCACATAAATAACACCATGGCAATTCTGCTGAAAACAACGTCAATCGGGGTTAGTTCCATTCAAATCATGCAAGTTAGAGTCCAAAACAAGGGCAAAAGTGTTTGGAAAAGTAGATACGATGGAGACGTATCAACTCCCCCAAGCTTAAACCTTTGGTTTTCCTCAAGCAATTCAGTTGACAAACTGAAAGTGATAAAGAAAAGCTTTTACAAACTCTGTTTGCTCTTGTTGTTGTAAATATGTAAAGCCAGCATTCAAGTTTTCAGCAAATATTATAGACTAACCATATTCACAATAACGCTTAGGTCTCATGTTTACTCATATCAATGGATAATCAACTAGCGAGCAATAATAATAAATCTCGGGTGACAACACTTTCTCAAAACAATCATAATATGATATAACAAGATGGTATCTCGCTAGCCCTTTTTGAGAGCGCCAAACATAAATGCAGAGCACTTTTAAAGATCAAGGACTGACTAAACATTGTAATTCATGGTAAAAGAGATCCAATCAAGTCATACTTGATGTAAACTAATCAGTAATGAATGCAAATGACAGAGGTGCTCTCCAGCGGGTGCTTTTTAATAAGAGGAGGATGACTCAACATAAAAGTAAATAGATAGGCCCTTCGCAGAGGGAAGCAAGGATTTGTAGAGGTGCCAGAGCTCGGTTTTGAAATAGAGATGAATAATATTTTGAGCGGTATACTTTCATTGTCAATATAACAACCAAGAGATGGCGATATCTTCCATGCTACACACATTATAGGCGGTTCCCAAACAGAATGGTAAAGTTTATACTCCCCCTCCACCAACAAGCATCAATCCATGGCTTGCTCGAAATAACGAGTGCCTCCAACTAACAAGAGTCCCAGGGGGAGTTTTGTTTGCAATTATTTTGATTTGATTTGCATAAAGCATGGGACTAGGCATCCCGGTGACCAGCCATTTTCTCGTGTGTGAGGAGCGGAGTCCACTCCTCTAGAGAATAACCCGCCTAACATGGAAGATACGGACATCCCTAGTTGATACATGAGCTATTCGAGCATACAAAACAGGATATTTGTTTGAAGGTTTAGAGTTTGGCACATACAAATTTACTTGGAACGGCAGGTAGATATCGCATATAGGAAGGTATAGTGGACTCGTATGGCATAACTTTGGGGTTTATGGAGTTGGATGCACAAGCAGTATTCCCGCTTGGTACAAGTGAAGGCTAGCAAAAGACTGGGAAGCGACCAACTAGAGAGCGAGAATATCCATGAACATGCATTAAAGTTAATGAACATTGAGTGCAAGCATGAGTAGGATATAATCCACCATGAACATAAATATCGTGAAGGCTATGTTGATTTTATTTCAACTACATGCGTGAACATGTGCCAAGTCAAGTCACTTAAATCATTCAGAGGAGGATACCACCCTATCATACCACATCACAACCATTTTAATAGCATGTTGGCATGCAAGGTAAACCATTATAAGCCCCTAGCTAATTAAGCATGGCATAAGGAACTATGATCTCTAATTGTCATCGCAAACAATTTGTATTTAAGCTCCCCTTCCCTATTCTTTATAATAAAATCATGCGCTACCATACTCTTATAATCTGAATAAATAGTAGGGAACAATTTTTCTTCTTTTATAGTGCCTAATAGGTATGTTATAGTATGCGGCAAGGCGTGAAGCATAGATACCTCCAAAGATGGTGCCCTTTGTACGGTTCAGACTTAACCGTTTAGCAATAATACCGCCCATACTAACAGAGTCGTCATGGAATAAACCATGAAAAAATAAAAATATCAGGAACACTAAGGTTTCCACAGTTTCCGCGACCAATTAAGCAAAGACTAGAAAATATTGCATCAGAAACAGGAAAATGTATGCTAGTGATTCTTGCATCAGAAACTTTCCTAGTTTCCCCTACAGTGATAGTGTCAATAAACCCGTCCACATCTCTATGATGTGGTTCCTCTAAGCTACCCTCGAAAGGTATTTTGCAAACCCTGCAAAATTCATATAGTGACATCTTCTTAACCACATCATATAAATGAAACTCTACTGAAGGAGGTGATTCCCTAGGATAATAGTAGAAGTTTTGCACAAAAGTATTGTTGAGTAAGAGATACTGTTCGTGTTGGTCGCGAAGGAAGTCGGTGAGGCCTGCATTCTTAGCCAATTCATAAAAATCATCATAAATCTCGGCTGCTCTCAAGAAATCATCGGAAGGCCATTCACACGGCCGAACCTCCGCGGTGTGAGGCAGGTTATACTTGGGCCTCTCTGCTTCTTCATTTGCCTTTTCCTTCGAGCTTCGGCTCGATGAGCCCCTCAAAAATCTCTTCATTATTTTCAAGGAACAATCCCCCAAAGCAGTTTTGTGAGAGGTGCTTTGAGCAAGGAGATCGAAAATCGCAGCAAAAGGGGCTAGAACTCGTGCTTGAGCTAGATAATGGTGTTTGTGGGAGGAAGAAGGAGTGTGTGGGTGCATGAATAAGTGGAGGAGGGCCACCATGGGCCCACGAGGCAGGGGCGCGCCCAGGGGGGTAGGGCACGCACTTCACCCTCGTGGCATGGTGGATGCCCCCTTGCTGTGTTCTCAGTGCCAAATATTCTCAAATATTCCAGAAAATATCATATTTAAATTTCAGGTCATTTGGAGAACTTTTATTTTCATGGTATTTTTATATTGCACAGATAATTCACATAATAGACAGAAAATACTATTTTTGCTTTATTTAATATAAATAACAGAAAGTAAAAAGAGGGTATAGAGAGTTGTGTCTTCTAAATTCATCCATCTCATGCTCATCAAAAGGAATCCACTAACAAGGTTGATCAAGTCTTGTTAACAAACTCATTCCGAGTAACATGGAACCAGAGAATTTTCGAATAACACTAGGTTAGCTCAACGGGGATATGCACATCCCCAACAACAAGAATATCATATTTCTTCTTGACAGTAGGAAGAGGAAATTCAAAACCTTCAAAAATAATCGATGGAAGTTTTCCAATAGAATTTATACTATGAAATTGAGGTTGTTTCCTCGGGAAGTGTACTGTATCTCATTACCATTAACATGAAAAGTGACATTGCCCTTGTTTCAATCAATAACAGCCCCTGCAGTATTCAAAAAAGGGTCTTCCAAGAATAATAGATATACTATCATCCTCAGGAATATCGAGAATAATAAAGTCCGTTAAAATAGTAACGTTTGCAACTACAACAGACACATCCTCACAAATACCAACAGGTATAGCAGTTAATTTATCGGCCATTTGCAAAGATATTTCAGTAGGTGTCAACTTATTCAAATCAAGTCTACGATATAAAGACAGAGGCATAACACTAACACCGGCTCCAAGATCACATAAAGAAGTTTTAACATAGTTTCTTTAATGGAGCATGGTATAGTTGGTACTCCGGGATCTCCTAGTTTCTTAGGTATTCCACCTTTAAAAGTATAATTAGCAAGCATGGTGGAAATTTCAGCTTCCGGTATCTTTCTTTTATTAGTAACAATTTCTTTCATGTACTTAGCATAATGATTCATTTTGAGCATATCAGTTAATCGCATACGCAAAAATATAGGTCTAATCATTTCAGCAAAGCGCTCAAAATCCTCATCATCTTTTTTCTTGGATGGTTTGGGAGGAAAAGGCATGGGTTTTTGAACCCATGGTTCTCTTTCTTTACCATGTTTCCTAGCAACAAAGTCTCTCTTATCATAACATTGATTCTTTGATTGTGGGATATCAAGATCAACAGCAGGTTCAATTTCTATATCATTATCATTGCTAGGTTGAGCATAATCATGAACATTATCATTAACATTGTCACTAGTTTCAAGTTCATTACCAAATTGTGTTTCAGCATCAGAAATAGAAATATCATTTGGATTCTCAGGTGTTTCAGCAATAGGTTCACTAGAAGCATGCAAAGTCCTATCATTTTTCTTTTTCTTCTTTTTAGAAGGACTAGGTGCATCTATATTATTTCTCCGAGAATCTTGCTCAATTCTCTAAGGATGGCCTTCAGGATACAAAGGTTCCTGAGTCATTTTACCAGTTCTAGTAGCCACTCTAACAGCATAGTCCTTATTCTTGCTATTCAATTCATTGAGAAAATCATTTTGAGCTTTAAGTACTTGTTCTACTTGAGTGGTAACCATAGAAGCATGTTTACTAATAAGTTTAAGTTCACCTTGGACATTAGCCATATAATCACCCAAGTGTTCAAGCATATCAATGCTGCGTTTTAATTCTCTACCAAAATAAGCATTGAAGTCTTCTTGCTTAACCATAAATTTATCAAACTCATCTAAGCATGGGCTAGCAAACTTGGTGAATGGGACTTCAGCTTTATCATATCTATAGAGAGAATTAACCTTTACTACATGTGTCGGGTTATAAAGTCCATGTGTTTCTCCAATAGGCGGTAAATTAAGACCATGTATTTCTTCAATAGGAGGTAAATTCTTAACATCTTCAGCTTTAATACCCTTTTCTTTCATGCATTTCTTTGCCTCTTGCATATCTTCAGGACTGAGAAATAGAACACCCATTTTCTTCAGAGTTGGTTTAGGAATAGGCTCAGGAGTTGGCTTAGGAAGTGTCCAATTATTTTCATTTGTCAACAAATTATTCAATAGAATTTCAGCTTCATCCGGTGTTCTTTCCCTGAAAACAGAACTAGCACAACTATCCAGGTAATCTGTGGAAGCATCGTTTAGTTCATTATAAAAGATATCAAGTATTTCATTTTTCTTAAGAGGATGATCAGGCAAACCAGTAAGTAATTGGAGAAGCCTCCGGCAAGCTTGTGGGAGACTCTCCTCTTCAATTTGCACAAAATTATATATATCCCTTAAGGCAGCTTGTTTCTTATGAGCAGGGAAATATTTAGCAGAGAAGTAATAAATCATATCATGGGGACTACGCACACAACCAGGATCAAGAGAATTAAACATATCTTAGCATCACCCTTTAATGAGAGTGGAAATATTTTAAGGATATAAAAGTAGCGAGTTCTCTCATCATTAGTGAACAGGGTGGCTATATCATTTAATTTAGTAAGATGTGCCACAATAGTTTCAGATTCATAGCCATAAAAAGGATCAGATTCAACCAAAGTAATTATATCAGGATCAATAGAGAATTCATAATCCTTATCAGTAACAAAGATAGGTGAAGTAGCATAAGCAGGATCATATTTCATTCTAGCATTCAAAGTTTTTTGTTTAAGCTTAGCTAAGTTCTATCATTGCAAGCAAGGAAGTCTCTCTTAGTTTCTTCATCCATAACATAGCCCTCAGGCACAACAGGTAATTCATATTTATTAGGAGAGCCTTCATAATCACTTTCATCTGTATTATTAGTTTCAATAATTTCATTCTCTCTAGCCCTAGCGAGTTGTTCATCAAGAAATTCACCGAGTGGCATGGTAGTATCAGGCATAGAAGTAGTTTCATCAATAGCAGAAGTGGCATCATCAATAATATGCGATATATAAGAGTTAATAGCAGAAGCAGGTTTAGGTGTCGCAAGCTTACTCAAAACAGAAGGTGAATCAAGTGCAGAGCTAGATGGCAGCTCCTTACCTCCCCTCGTAGTTGAGGGATAAATCTTGGTTCTTGGATCTTTCAAGTTCTTCATAATGATAAGCAAATATAAATCCGAAGTGACTCAAAGAATAGAGCTATGCTCCCCCGCAACGGCGCCAGAAAATAGTCTTGACTCATGATAACCCACAATTATAGGGGATCACAACAGTTATCGAGGGTAGAGTATTCAACCCAAATTTATTGATTCGACACAAGGGGAGCCAAAGAATATTCTCAAGTATTAGCAGCTGAGTTGTCAATTCAACCACACCTGGAAACTTAATATCTGCAGCAAGGTATTTAGTAGCAAAGTAATATGATAGTAGTGGTAATGGTAGCAAAAGGTAACGGTAGTAAAAGTAATGTTTTTGGTATTTTGTAGAGATTGTAACAATAGCAACGGAAAAGTAAATAGCGAAGAACAATATATGGAAAGCTCGTAGGCAATGGATCGGCGATAGAGAATTATGCCGGATGTGGTTCATCATGTGACAATCATAACCTAGTGTGACACAGAACTAGCTCCAATTCATCAATGTAATGTAGGCATGTATTCCAAATATAGTCATACGTGCTTATGGAAAAGAACTTGCATGACATCTTTTGTCCTACCCTCCCGTGGCAGTAGGGTCCTAGCGGAAACTAAGGGATATTAAGGCCTCCTTTTAATAGAGTATCGCACCAAAGGATTAACAATAGTGAATACATGAACTCCTCAAACTACGATCATCACCGGAAGTGGTCCCGATTATTGTCACTTCGGGGTTGCTGGATCATAACACATAGTAGGTGACTATAGACTTGTAAGATAGGATCAAAAACTCTCATATATTCATAAAAACATAATAGGTCCAGATCTGAAATCATGGCACTCGGGCCCTAGTGACAAGCATTAAGCATAGCAAAGTCATAGCAACATCAATCTCAGAACATAGTGGATACTAGGGATCAAACCCTAACAAAACTAACTCGATTACATGATAAATGTCATCCAACCCATCATCGTCCAGCAAGCCTACGATGGAATTACTCACGCATGGCGGTGATCATCATGAAATTGGTGATGGAGGATGGTTGATGATGATGACGGCGAAGGATTCCCCTCTCCGGAGCCCCGAACGGGTTCCAAATCAGCCCTCCCGAGAGAGTTTAGGGCTTGGCGGCGGCTCCGTATCGTAAAACGCAATGAATCTTTCTCCCTGATTTTTCTCTCTCCGAAAACGAATATATAGAGTTGGAGTTGAGGTCAGAGGAGCTCCAGGGGGGCCCACGAGGTAGGGGGGCGCGCCCCCACCCTCATGGCTAGGGTGTAGGCCCCCTGGTCTTGATCTTTGTGAGTATTTTTTATTATTTCCAAAAATAGTCTCCGTGAAGTTTCGGGTCATTCCGAGAAATTTTGTTTCTGCACATAAATAACACCATGGCAATTCTGCTAAAAACAGCGTCAGTCCGGGTTAGTTCCATTCAAATCATGCAAGTTAGAGTCCAAAACAAGGGCAAAAGTGTTTGTAAAAGTAGATACGACGGAGACGTATCATGGGGAACTTATCTTTTTTCAATCTAAAATATGTATGCACTTGCCAAACTTTAGTTCAAATTATGTAATCTCTTTTATCCATGTTTGTGTTCTGTAAGGTCTGTACTTGTTGATCAACATATTGATGAAAAAGATAAACCTTGCCGGGCACTTGTGCATGTAAGATATCCATGCAGAGGAGAAATGCCTCTATACACTCGAGTAAACAAGTTTTCCCCGGCAGGCTATCCTATCGGTACCCTCAGTTTGCTGCTATGGCGCTAGGCCGGCCGGGCACAAACCGTAAAGAGGGACCAACCCCCACGAAACCTTCTCGCCAAAGGCCACTACAACCACCCCAACTGAAGCAATGTTCGAGTAAAGGGACTGGAGCACCTAAGTTTCAAAAGTGGCGAGCTTTTCTTATGCACACATTTTTTCTTACAGAACACGTATGGATGAGAGAGAGAACTTATCTATTTGGGCTTGCCAGAGATCGCAATGTAGGCTTGTCTTCTCTTCTCCTCTTTGGGACTGAATCCACAGTAGGAGCCTGCAGTTTGGTGCGGATGAAAATGGTGCTTCATGTGATCTTATCTACATGAACATGATATGCTCTTGGTATGCTTATGCATGCATGCAATTTGTCAGGGGGGGGGGCACTTCATTTATTTTTATGTTGCTCAGAGTCTATGCCTGCCTTTGTATAGTGGGTTACATGCAACAGAGGCAAGGTCTCACTACAAAAAAATACACTTCCGTGATGATACGTGTTTGTCACAGTAGGTCGCTTTTTTGTCATGCATGTACATCCATGACAAATTTATGACAGAATCAAGATAGTCATACCTGTGCCGTCGTAGAAGTTTTCCATGACATTACCAAAATTATCATCACGGAAGTGTCCACTTCCATGACAATAAATCACGCGTCACAGAAGTGCTTTCGTCAAGGTTGACCGACACGTGGCATCCACCGTAACGGAACGTTGTTAAGCTATCTGGTCGGGTTTTGGATCCGATAACCCGTTAACAGCCACGACCAATGGGGATTTTCCACGTGTAAAATCATCATTGGCTGGAGGAGACACGTGTCAACTCATCCAATGGGCGAGACACGCCTATGATATGTTGACACGTGGCCCTGCCCATCAAGTTTAAATGGGCCGGCCCAACTGAAGGCCCACAAGATTTTGCGGACCATAATGGGCCAACCCAGCTAAAGGCCCACGAGATTTTGCGGACCATAATGGGCTGGCCCAGGTAAAGGCCCATAAGATTTTGCAGGCCATAATGGGCCGGCCCAGGTAAAGGCCCATAAGATTTTTGTGTGCCGTAATGGGCCAGGCCAGGTAAAGGCCCACAAGATTCTTCCAGATCATAATGGGCCGGCCCAGCTAAAGGCCCACGAGATTTCGCCGACATTAATGGGTCGGCCCAGCTGTAGGCCCACAAGATTTTGAGTACCCTAGTAGGCCGGCCCATTAACTGCCTGCCATGATTTGGGCCAAATGTCGGCCCATATTTGATCCGGTCCATTAATGGCCTGCCACACTTCGGGCCTAATAGTGGCCCATATGAGATACAGCTCGTTAAAGGCCTACCACGTTCTAGGCCAAATTACGGTCCAGATCAGGTCCATCCCTTTAAGACGCTTTCGGCTCAAATATGGCCCATATCAGATTCGGTCCGTCAACTGGAAACTATGCTTTTGGGCCCACTTGCTAAAGGCCCACTAAGTAATTCGGCCTGATATTAGTTTTGGCCTGTTAAGGGCTCGTTTAACATTTTGGTCCTATATTAATTTCAGCCTGTTAAAAGCCCGTCATATAGTTGGGCCTAACTATGGCTCGGTTTGCATCCGGCCTGCTCGCAGCCGATATCTGATTGGGCCAAACAAGGACCGAGACAATTTTTCGGCCTGTTAAAAGCCCGTGATTTGATTCGCACAATCATGGGTCGGGGTTCATTTCGGGCTGCTGCCGACCCGTGAGCTAATCGGCATGTTTCAGGCCCAACCTACATCGTGATTGCACGATGGCCCGATTATCTACCGTAATTTTACGGTTTGGCCGGTTTACTGCGAAGACAGGATATATACAGTAAAATAACTGTAGCATCGTGAATAAGAAAAAACCTAGACTATACAATAAAGAAATTATGACATATTACATCCACTAGGCATCAAAGTTTGCCACTATGATAATAAAGCACAAGCAGATAGCAAATTACATACACTGGGCATCAAAGATCGCCACCAACGCAACTAAACACGCCGACAAAATAATATACAAAACCGACAGCACTTCAATAGAGTTCAAGAAAGGTTAGCCCTGCTGGGGAGTTGCAGGGCAAGCAGCTGAGCAAGATGATGAGACTGCGCTTGTTCAACACTTGTATCTCCCTCACTCTGAAAGATAAACAAGCAGACAGATGACAGGTTTTGCACATAAAAGTATCAGTGCTGACAATTCATCACATTTCTTACTGACAAATAAAGTGACACAGTTTAAATTTGCATTAACACAATATGGTATTGTTCATGTCAAGACATGGCAGGAAATGACATTGTGAAGCAATTGGCAGCTTCACGACACCACTGGATTACAGATCAAGAACTCATAAGTATCAATGGTTAGTGTGCTGTCAATTTATACCATTTCAGATTGGCAAACAAAGAGACGGTTTAAATAATAGTAGAATGATATGACATTGTTCATAGTTAAGACATTGTAGAATATGACATTGTGCTGTAGTGGGTAGGTTCACCACACCACTGGATTACAGATGACGAACAGAAGCATACATGCAGTGCAAAAGAAGATCACTTGCTCTGTATAGTTTAATTTACATGGTATGAAGAAGGAACTTGGTTGTACAACTAAAAACTTAAATTGAGAAAGGACGAACTTTTGTTTATGAACTACATATAATAAACTTTAAACAAGCAATTTGATGCAAACACCAAAAAATAAACAACTGTTGCAGTCATGCCTAACCAAATATATACAACAAAGTTTGAAGGCTTGAGATGGACAAACTTACATTATTGGTGAAGACAGGCTCTATAAAGGCCTTGTCCATTATGATGGGGGGGGCAATTCAAGAAGTTTACAATAGAATCTTCTTCAAAAGCATTGCCTTTATTCTACATTTTGTTAAGAGTAAATATAGATGTGATAATATACGAAAAAATGGAGAATATTTAAGATAAGAAGAAGAGTGATGCTACATAACCAAGTAGCTATAAATGTAAGTGCAACCATACAGGCAAAATGTACAGCCAAGAGCAATGCACAGCTAAACTTCTTCAGTACCAACCTTATGGTAAGAGTAAATATAGATCTGGTGTCTAGAAAATGGAGGGCAAAGGAAACTAAGTTGCAGAGTGATGGTACATGAACAACTACCTGTCATTATAAGTACACTGATAAAGGATAGCATGTAATTACAAGAGCAATGCACATCTAAAAAAACATTGGCATTGGATATATTCTACACTAATGTAGCCATTCATATAGATCAGATAATTTGGAGCGAACAATTGATAAGCAAGCTATCATGCATACTGCTGTCACATAATGAACCAGGTATGTATGCAAGTACAGTGATACAGGACAACATGTACTAACAAGAGCAAAGCAGCGGGCAATATATTTGAGATATCCTGTCGTTCTTGTCAAACCGGAGTTCTTCTTCGAGCAGATTTCCTGCAAAAAAGATCCGTAAGGCACATGTGGAAAAGTAGAAGTTCAAATTGTCATGTGATTTCATAGACAGTACCTCATCCTGGGAACGAGACCAGTGCATAACAAGGTTTTTCCATTCAATGTCTTCTAAATTTAGCACAGGAGACTTCATCGGAAATTCGTTTATAGACTTGCCATCAAAGTGTGATTTCCTCAGGTAACACCGATACTGCTGCAATGCTTCCTTGAAAAGCACAAGCAAGCTTTGCTCATCATGACTATCCAGATTGACCCTCGCCTAGTTACAACAATGTAAAGTAAATCATTGATGTGTTGAATCAGCAGAAAACAGGAAAATAATAACCATGAATAATAGCACTTACACGTAAGTTGGACAGGAAGATGTGAAAATGGTGTTTGTCTTCACAATATTCTTCCCATGATGGGAATATATGCACGTAGTCGCTAACAACATTGAAATCATTGTCTTTTAAACTGGGAATAAATGGAATGGGGTTCCAATCTGTAGGAATTGGTCGTCTCTGCAGTTGGGATAGGTCTTCGGCCGGTGGACTTGCTGTACTTTTTGTTGGAGTGGGATTTTTCTGTGGTACAGCTGGTGCTATGGCAAATGAAATCGGTATACCTTTTGCTGGAGTGCAGGTCCTATGTGGTGGGGCTAGTGGCGTGGCCAGTGAAGTATGGGTACAGTCTGCTGGAGTCGGTCCTACGTTTTGTGTCACTGGTTGTACAGCCAATATAAGTGGGGTGCTGTCTGATTTCTCCGGCACCACCACGTTTTTCAAGGACTTTGCTAGTGCTCCTTCAGGTTCGGCAATCACCCTCTTCCTTTTTGATGTCTGATGTACCAGAACAACATTTGAGTGGAAAAACATGGTACGATGACAGATGGAATATGTATTGATAATGGATGGGCATGGCATCTCGACATATATGATGAGTAAACTAAGCAGATGGCGGTGCAAAAAAGTAGAAGAAATGCAAGACAACATATGTAAGATACGCACAATCAATAAAACCTTGCCAAATTAGAACATGCACCTTGATGGGTGAACATGATAGGCCATCTGCTTTTGACTCCTCGAGGTTAGAATAGTCATTAGGATGATATTCTGAACAAGAATCAACAGGTGGGGAGCGTACGAGTTTCATTGCTTCCAGAATGGCACTCAATGCCTTGGTGCCAATTTTGTAAGTTATTGGAGTGTTCCACAATATTCTTCTGATGCGCGGATTCTGATATTCACTGTAATTGCGTATGATATCTGAGAACCATGAAAACAAAAATAGTTGTGAGATTATCTTTGTAATGCAGATGATATTCTAATATAGGGGCGCCCCTGTAAACACTTGTGTGCTATCATTGGATTTTGATGAGAGAGCTCATGTGTGCTGTAATATGGTGCGTGCATTTATATAATCTGGCACAAGTACACAAAAAAATAGGCTCCAGAAGTAAGGATAACTGGCAGATGATAGGTTCATAATATACTGTATAGAGAGTTTATTGCCAAACCATGATAAAAAGAGCACACAGCAACTAGGCAGATCATAGTGTACATAACAGGGGTACACCATAACCAGGATATATAAATCGGGAAAGTGGAACTGGCTTGAAATTACGGTGTTTTATTGCCGCTAGTAATTGAAAGCCTATCGATCACGTATAGGCCAGCTCTATCAGCTGTTAGACTGCAGATGTCCCTGCTCTCCTTCCTGACAAGGAACATACTATGCTTCCCATACGGAACACCGCACGGGCCGCCGGCCAAACCACCGGCCCCACCGCCTGTGTTCCTCCGCCACCCCCACCCCCACCCCGCCCCCACCCGCGTCGAGTTTTCTTCGTTCGACGAGGCCCCACCACCGCCCCCACAACCACCGTCCCCACCCGAGCCCCTTCGATCGCACCGGCGAACTCCGGCGAGCTCTGAAAAATCGACTGACCCAATTTTGAAATTTAGTCTACTGTGATTTAACTAGTGTGGAATATATAAGGGGAAAACCATGAGCATTGCGAGTATGGTGTTGAGCGTGCCATGGCGGATCTGAAGGTGCAAACCGGATAAAGGCAACTTCGCAACCAAGACAAGAAATCGGAGTAAAATAGTGGCGATCTATTTTCTTGCTGTGATAAATAAGTTGAGCAGATACGAAAGAGTAACGCCTCTGGTGCGGCGCCGTGTATGCGTCTGCTGAGAATTTGACGGTGTTGCGGTAGCGATGGCTGTCGACGGCGTGGAAGCAGATCTAGGAGGGTAGACGGTGGCGGCGTGGCACAGTGGACGAGACGGTCGTAGGAGCGGCGCCGGCAAGGTGGAAGACGGCGGGGATGAAGCGAGAGGACGGAATGCAAGGATCCCGGTCCGAAGCCGTGGATGAGAGAGGTCAATCTCTTGTAATGGACGGCGGTGTCGGGGTATCAGCTCCGGCATGGTGGAGGACGGCGGTGGATGGGACGTGGCGGACGGCGGCGGCGGACGGAGGAGGGTGGGGTGGAGAGGGTGTTTTGGCGCCCATGGAGTACTAATGGGGAAAAGGGAGGTAGAGAGGAAGGGGGAACCATGTATTCAGGGTGCGCTTGTCTCAAATTCGAGGAAATTTACAAACTTAGCCCCCGTTTCAAATTTCTACAACATCACAGCAACACTAGTCGGTTGGGGATAGGACGGTAATCTCACATACACCGAATATTTGCCGATGAGAGTTTTTTTTGGCGCTCACCGTGTATGAATATGAATCGGGGAGGGAGTCGATTTCAGCCGAGGACACACTGTGTTTCGGCGCCCACCGTGTATGAATCCGGGTGAGAGGCGGTTACATCACGTTTGGGTGAATTTACAAACCTACCCCTATCGAAACCTATAGAAATCCAGCATATAGGCTTTGTGTGGCAGGGATAGGCAGTAGTGATTTCCAAACTCGTAGATTTTGGTTTCGGGTGGTTACTGCGACTTTCCCCGCTTTGTTCAAATTTTGCAGAGTGCACATTTACCGTTCCAACTCAATTCGAATCCCGTTTGTATTCTATTTTTTTTGGGCGGGATCCATTTTCAATTGGAATTACATTCTATATACATCATTTTTTTATATATACTTTCAAAAGCACAACAAAGAATTCTGCTCCTTTATATGTATAATATGATTTACAAATACAACGATCTCGAAATCTTAAGGTTGAATTCGAAAATTTTTAACCTAATTATGTTCTACTAAAATGTATGGATCAGTAATATCTACATATTAAATAACATAGATGTGCGTGAATTCATATGAGTATGCATGTTTGATAGATCAATTTTGGTTCGAGTATGGATTACATGTATCATCATCTCGAATTCAAATATTTGAAAACCTTTTTTGTTCACTCCTTTCACGCCCATCTCTCTCGCATGCATGCTCCTTCAGGTAGCTATCACTCTCTTTTCTCCAGCTCACCCGCACGTTCACTTCATGTTGCTCCTATCCTCGCAAACATGGTCTCTCGAGGTCTCCCTTGAGAAGTGTCACACTCTCCCTATCATTATACATTACACGGTTTTCATTATCTCTCACGTCTCTACTGTTCTCTGGTATCACTCGGTACCTAAGCTTTCTTTTTTACCGCAAAACACACAGTCTCCACTCGTCTTTCACTTTGTCTTTCTCTCTATGGGATTCTCTCACACACCCTTTATGTCTCTACATATGACTCATACCACTAAAATTACTCTCTCTATCTCTCCTGTAGACACAACATTTGTTGCGGTCTCCTTTTCGTCTCCATCCCATACTGACATTATTCATTTGTTTATCGATCAGACAACCCCGACTACCGTCTCCTCTCTCTCACAGACACACACAACTCCTACTTCCACTCCCCTTCCCGACTACCGTCTCTCTCACACACACAAAACTCTCACTTTCACACCCCAACTCGTATTTCTCTCACAAACATTTATCGACTAGCTAGCCTCTAGATAGGTTAATACACCCGCACACTCGTGCTTCCACCATCGCATACATGTCTCTCCCCCGCTCCTTGTATCTATGTAGATTTTTCTTCCCTTCTTGAGACACGCCCTCTCGATCGCACACACACACACTATTGCCTCATTTTAAGCTAATACCTATCGCACACACACTCCTTGTGTCTTTGTCACACATGCACTCCGTCCTCCTCCACTCTCCCTCTCTCTCACACACACATGGGCTTTTTGCAACAACTAGCAAGATGCCCATGCGTTGCACGGAACATCAAGATGCATTTGTATGAGTAGTTTATCTTCTGAGGGAAAAGGATGAATGAGGGAAGGCCTTATTTGCAAATGTGGAGAGGGGTGTGGGTATCTTTTTGCAAAATTGCCATAGTTTCCTTCCTATCCGTTAGATATAGATCGGACGGCCTATATTGCAGGATGGCAGGCACACGATCATCACCGACAATGCTTATTATAAGAGCAGGGATAAAAAATAGAGTTGGTGATGATGGTGGGCCTGCCATCCTGCAATGTAGGTCGTCTGATTTATATCTGACGGATAGGAAGGAAAATATGGCAATTTACCCGCACTCTTCACCACAGTTGCAGATAAGGCCTTCCCTCGTTCATCCTTTTCTCCCACAAGATCCTGATGTTTCATGCAACGCACGGGCATCTTGCTCGTAAGGGTAGAAATTAGACATATACCACTTCTCGAATCTTGAAACCAACAACATTCCTCCCTTATCTCATCAAAACCGCCAAAGGAATATATTTTGAGTGAAACATAACATATTTTTAGTGATATACGTATTTCAAAGCTAGACTTTTTTTCTATCAAATCGGTGAATATGTATTAATGATTAATCTACTTTGATCGTGTGGCAACGCATTGGCACATTGCTAGTAGTTATTATAATTTTTTGGACACCAGACAAATGGTGGAGTACATATACGAAGAGAAGAGGCGCACGCACGCAGTCGGCCTCTCGCTGTCTCGCACACATGAGTGTTACGTAAAGGCGATGTTAACAAATAAACTCTAAAACCCTAGGGGCACGATTGCTGCATTCACGGGTACCGGGTACGTGGTGGAGCACCTTTGTAGGAATAGTCAGCTCGCGTGATAATTTGATCCGGAGGAGTTGATGGTCGGGACCACAGGTGAATGACTTGGAGCGCGGTGGCTCGCCAGTTGCCACAAATCGAGTAGCCACGTTTAAAATATCGTTTTTTAGCGGGGTTAAGAGTCCCGATTTTCAATGGCGCATTATAAGTAGTAAGTAGTTTTTAGAACTACGTACCTCCTTGGCGTATGGTTGTATGGTTTGTTTTTTTTGATGGAGGTTGCATGGGTTTATGTTGCGAGATGCTGAACCTGGTAGTTCTAGGGCAAATACTATGGTTTAGATTTAGATGCTGGTTTTCTTTAATGAAAATCGGAAGGGGAAACCCTTCTTCGATTAAAAAAACTACTACCTCCATTCTGGTTTACTAGTCCCCATCGTACTTTGGGTCAAAGTTTGTCCACAAACTTTACTTGTAAAATGTGAATGGAAAACGAGATTTTGTTATACCCAAACAAAAAACAACTAGAGGGAGTGATTGCTCTGACACAGACGCGACCTCTCATAGCGCAGGCATTGAACCGGCGCGCCGGCCAAGAGGGCCGCACTCGCTGCAGGCCCGGCTGAGCACGCCTTCTCGCCGCGTGCAACCAGCTTAAGACTGCCCTGCCTGCCTTCATTGAATCCGCGTGTGTGCCGGCAACACGTCCTTCCGCGAGCCGACAGGCATTTTAGAACACAAAAAATGACTAAAATATAATTAATTTACGCATGGTCTTGACTTGTTGTGCTCGCACTGGTAGCATGAACTAGTAGAGAATTTTCTTCATTTATAACTCTCCTCACATTTTTTTGGCTTTGAAGTGAAACATGGTTGTGGACATTATGTATGAATGTGCAGATATCTGTGAACATGAGTTTGATGTGGAAGTTGAACTTGGAATGTCGGGCTTGCGCGTGAACTATACCATGTCCAATGCTTCGTCTGTTATTGTTTGGAAAGTAATTGCTGTTATTACATGACCCGAAAAAAACATTTTGTACCACATCAGTAGATGCACAGACATCACAACAGGCATGCTGACTGGATAAACATTTGAACCTAGCTATTATGAAGGAAATTTTGTATTGACAACAATTTTAGATAGTAGGAGACGCCTAGCCTGCTCTGCCTCTGCTAGCTTATTTCTGGCTTCTTCCATCTCTTCTTTGGCTTGGGTGAAGAGAGCATCTGATTGCTTTTTTCTCTTCTTCAGGAACTCAGCTACATTCTCAAGGGCTGCTGCACGCTTTCTTTCAGCCTTTACTAATGCGACGAGGACACAAACAGCTGACGACTCCACCTGGCTTATGTGTAATCCAGCATCATCTAGGAATTTGCACCTTGTGTCTAATCCAGCATCATTAGGGAACTGGCACCTTGTGTGTAATCCAGCCTCATTTTGGAAACATGATCTCGAGGTTGACCATACTTCCCTCCTCGCAGGAACTGCATCCTGACATGAAGTTACTTCTTTTTTAGATCAATACTCAGAGCAACCTAGATCCATTTAGTAGAAGACAGATAAATAGAACTCGGAGAAGTGAATTCAAAAGGAAAAAATAAAAATAAAAACAGACTACAAGGTGAGAACACCCACTTCCTACATCAAGCTAAAAACGAAAGCATTAGGACGATTAAGACTCTTCTTATTACACATCGAAGAACACCACTCTTAAGAGAAACAGAAACTACAACATATACACATCGAAGAACACGAGGCTACACGAAAGTAATTGAAAGGGTGTTACTTACCAAAGCTCGTTTTACAGGTTCGGTGCAGCTCCTCTTTAACTTGCCATGCTCCTTGAAGATGTCCTGAATATCCCGTGTTTGGTCTTCATTGCTCCTCTGCATGTTCGCACTCGTGGTTTTAAAATCTCAACATGGCAAGAAAAATATACTACTAGTAATACTCGCACATCTTGTGGGCAACATTAAAGCACTCGTCTGTCATGTTAGAGCATCTCCAACAAGATAAACTACTCATACAAATGCATCTTGATGTGTGCAACGCATGGGCATTTTGCTAGTTCTAAAAACCCTTCCATCATTTGCCACACTACTGGTTGCAGATGAAAAACCTACCCAAGCACAATGCGATAGAGGAGCGACGCACAATTACAAGCTGATATTCTGTTGGACAATGGATGCTATAACCAATTACTTTTATGGGAACAATAGCACCCAGGAAATTTGAAGGGTAGGTATGAAACTGCACATGTACTGATAAGTGATTCAATACACACATTACCAATCGAGGAGGAGAACGATGGTCGCGGCGGCCTTTGTGAGTCAACGGGAGTTAGTTCATTGTCCACCATGGTGGTACTTCTGCGCTTGGCGTCGGCTTCCGGGAAGCAGATCCGAGACCATGGAAGACGATGCCGGGGAAGAGGCTCCGTGTACGACGACGATGGTGGACCGGCTCTAGTGCGGCGTACGAGGTCGTCGATGAGGCAGATGCGCTGCGGTGGATGAGTGCGCTGATGTAAAGGGGAGGAGCACGAAGGCTGCAGTGCCGTGGAGAAGTCTATTTTGCGGTGGGGATAGAAAATGGGGAGTATTCAGTTGTACTACTCTGGGTGTCGAGGTGGGGTTGGCTGGGTAGGGTGAACCTGAGGTTACGAAAACAGCCCCCTACCAAGCGTCATTTGTAGGCCTGTTCCGAAGGCTATGATGGTAACTTCCCACTACTCTAATCAAGGTCGCGGGAGGTTTTCTCGCCGACCTCAAAATTTTGTGACACTGGACTCCCCGTGTGGCGTGTTGAGTGATTCGGCTAAGCAACTAGCGAGTAGTAGTAGTAAACTCTGCATATTAGGTTTGACCGAAGTCAAACTTCCTAAAGTTTGACCAAGTTTATAGAAAAATATAAACATTTACCATAACAAATATGTATGATGTGAAAGTACATTCAATAATGAATCTAATGGTATTTATTTGTTATTGTATATGTTAATATTTTTTGTTATAAGCTTTCTGAGAGTTTATAAAACTTGACTTTGACCAATGCTAATACGCGGACCTAAATAAAAACGGAGGGAGTACACATTTGTTTTCTTAGTTTGTAGTGAACTAATCATTTGTTGAAATTGTGAAATAAATATATTAGGCTATTGACTTCGAATGTAATGGTCTATAGGATTCAATAGTTACAATCAGTGTCGAATCCCAAGATGTATACAAGGTCTATAGTACTCCCTCCGTCCAAAAAAACTTGTCATCAAAATGAATAAAAAGAGATGTATCTAGAACTAAAATACATCTAGATACATCCTCTTTTATCCATTTTGATGACAAGTATTTCCGGACGGAGGAAGTACTTCACAACATGCTCAAACTCACATAATCCCAGTAAAATGAGAACCTAAATGCATTTCATAGTTATTACTTTGTAGGATGCAACAAGAACAACCATAACTCTACATCAGCCATTATAGAAGCAACATTTTGACATATCCCAATGTGTGAATGAAATGTGTAGAGAGAGCTTTTGAAGATGGAGCAGATAGGGCGAGAAAGATTGTATGTATGTGGACAAGAGAGTAGGAATCAAAAATAACAAGACAGAGAGAGAGAGAGGAAGACGTTAGGTCTGTGAGAAAGATGCATACATGTAATATACATGAGATGCGTGTGCATCTGGATTCTGTATACGTGGCAGGAGAAGAGACAACATGTTTGATGAGAGAGCAGGAAAAACATGGACGAGAGGGGAAGGATCTCATGGGTTGAGGGATTGACAATTTTGTGCGGGGGGAGAGAGGGATTGGTAATTTTGTGCAAGAGAGAGAGAGGGCGGGGGGAGGAGTCAGTCAGCCGTCGTCACATCACCCTGCTTCCAAATGACCCCGCATTCTCTAGCGCGGTGTGGTCGCCGTCTTCGATCTACTCGTTGCCCTCTTTGAAGATTGAGGTGTTGTGCATGTTGGGGTGCAAAGAAGCACAAGCGAGAGTGGTTGCCGTATAACCTTGGATGGGGATGAATTGTGTGCTTGGGGGAGTGTGTGTGTGTGTGTGTTGTGCTGCGTGTGTCTCTGTGTGTGTGTGTGTCAGATATTGAGAGAAAACAAACCTAAGGAGAGAAATGGGTATTCACGAAGAGATTGTACGGGCCTTGAGGTGGGCAGGGGCCGGGTGAGGGTGTCAAAATGTGCGCGTTGATGCATGTGTTGCATGCAACCATGCGAGGGACGGACGAATCGAGAAAGATGGTTGTTGTGTTATGGATGCTCCTCTCTCTGTCTCTCTCTCTTTGTCACACACACACACACACACACAAGTAAACTAGAAGACCGTTCTCTCATGTATACACAACGTATTGGCATCTGTCTATGTCTCACTCATGCATGATCATTTGCACATTCACACCTCTTTATGTCCGTATCACACGCACAAAATCAGTATTAAAAAAACTAGGGCGCACCTAAAACGTCCAAATCCAAATAAACACGAACTGCAGCTAAATTCAAATATATGGAAATATTGCAGCGTCAAGAACTTTCACAGGAAAAAAAAGTTGAGTAATACTCTAGGATTGTTTTCACACACACAAAAAGGTTCGGTAGATGTCCTTCGAGCGCGACACGGTGACGCACCGTTCGATCGACCACGCGGCCGCGGTTCACGCGCTTCCACAAGATTCCATATCGTGGCTATGGTACTAACTAATAAAAGTGTTGCCTAAGTCTAATGTTTACGTGTACTAGTATGGTTTTCTTTTAAGTTTGACCAACCTTATATTTAAAACTAAAGTAAGCTCCCACACGCGCACTCATCAATATGCCGCCGCCGCTGTTGCGCATGCCGGCGCCCGCCTGCTTCGGCCAACAATTTCTCGCCCATCACCGCCGTGTCGCCGCCATCCCTGTGCCATGAAGCCGAAGGCTCGCCCGCTCACGTCGTCTGCAGTCCCTCCTCGCGATGCCGCCGCGCTGCCAAGCATGCGACCAGCTGGTGGAGCCGCGTCTATGCATGCAACGTACGAAGAGGAGGACGAGCGCGTGCTCCAGCACGCCGGCAAGGAGGAACTAGCGTGTCATTGTCGTCTCCGCCCGCGCGGAGGAGGCGCGCATGGTGGCTGTCGCGGCGGAAGCCGGTCACGCGCGCATCGAGCCCGCAAACCGGGTGCGGACGCGGAATCTACCTTCGAGACCTTGAATGCCACGTGGATCCTGCAATCTGAAGGAGCAATTTGGGTCAGTCGACTCATGTGAGACGTTTTATGCAACATGGATGGCTAGAAGGGCTTCTTCCACCTCTTCTGTCGTCTTCTTCCTTCGCTCCGTCGAACTTCTTTCACAAATCGACTGACCCAAATTATACTACTAGTACGAACGTATTAAGTACAGTAGGAACACGAAGATACGAGCAGTAGTACCAACTGCAAGAAGAACAGTAGTAAAACATAGTACTAGTACTACTATACGTACTAAAGAGTTCAAATAACGAGAAAGAACATAAACATAGTTCTGCTTGGGCCTCAGCACAACACACCCTTGAAAATAAACTAATAAGCAACTAGTCCGCTTGACACTGGAGTAGAACCAGCATGAGCGACAGCACTGCCACCTATTTGGAGTCCGAGTCCACGTCCTCGACTTCGTCCTCGTCCCTCTTCCTCTTCCTCTTCGCCGACGCTTCTTTGCTTGAACCGGACACTATGCTCTGCTTCTTCATCCAACTCTTGTAGATATTTAAACAAAGGTAGGCATCCATTGCTGCGTACAGGATGTGATCTTCATCTAATGTCTTCAACTCCCATGCATGATGAAACTCATGATGAGGTTTCTTCAGTTTAGCGTACGAAGGATCAATCATGGCTGCTGCTAGGGTCAGCATTGAAGGTTGAGAGGAGGACATCGGGCTTGCCTTATGGAGATCGAAGGGCTGGCCTACAACGAGACCTATCCGACGCGGGATGTCACCGTCGTTCTTAAAGCCTACAGTAACGAATTTCACTCTTTTGTCCTTGAGGAAGTTCTTAAAATCCTGGCACTCAACGTCGGCATGGCATATGTGGTAGACCAAGCAAACGTTATGTACGCAAACCTGGATCACGGCGGGCTTCTTCCTCTCTTCGTCCTTTAGATCCTTCTCTTGTCCCAGGACTGTGGTGTACTCAACATCTAGCCCAGCGACTCACTCATCCGTTGAACTGTTAAACATGCGTAGGAAGCGAGCAAGCCATGCTTTCACCGTCTCGGATCCATGTGTGTAGATGACAATGAACTAATCGCCGGTGATGGCTCTAACCTGGTACTCAGCGGCGACCATGGAGATTTGGGAGGCCATGGATTTTGGAGGAGGGTTGGGAGAAGTTGAACTGTTGTACCCCGCAAAAAAAACTGGGAGCGAACTAATGTGAAAGGACGGGACGACTGGGAGCGAACTGTTGTAAGGTAGAAGACGGGGACGAGTAGGGCGTGCAAACGGCGTGGGGTTGCTGGCTTGCTCGGTGGATAAACGGCTACAAGCCCCCAAAGAGTTCTCGAGAACTATGCGGGACCCACTAGATGTCATGTCTACTAGACCCATATCGTAGGCCTGACGATATAGCTTCTGCCTATTCGCATGCCATGCCGGCGCATGGATGTAACTTCACTTAATTCCGTCAAACATCGCGCCTCCCACGACCTTCGCCTCCCTCGCGCGGTCGCGCCCTTGGAGACTTCGACCGGCTATAAATGAGCAATTTTTTTGCCTTTTTTTAGATAAGCATGTTTTTGCCTACTCCGCATGCATGATACTCCATCTCGTCCTTTTTACTCCTGTCAACCGTTTGCAAAGTGTTTGACCAAATTTATATTTTTTTGAACACCACCTTATATTAATTAACCAGCCACACCAGTACACTCATTCAATACAATATTCCCAAAACACTTAGGTGCAGTGCATTAACTTCTACCTCGTTTCTTGTTTCTTGACATATCAACCAATAGGAGATGTGGGTGTGCATGCTTTTAATGACTTGAGACTACCAAACACGACATGCAGTGGTTAGTTCATTGCATGCAATGCTATTAATTAGCAAATAAACATTAAGATCTCTCGTTTTCCCCTCCTCCTTGGTCACAGTGCACAATCTAAGATGACTTGCTCACCTAGACAGAGGGAGTATTGATTATAATGCGTATAAGAACTGCGTTTTATAATGAGTGTAAAAATATTGATTTGACATTGTGAATGTTGACACATTGTGGAATAGTTTTTGAAGTCTGCAGAAGTACTCAACTAGTGTTGTCGTTCTCCACAAAAAAAATGTGTTTACCAATGCATGCATGAACACTAGTTACTCTAACCCCCTCTCTTCTTTAATTCTTTGCCACATCAGCATGTTTTCTATTCCCGTGTGCTAAGATACCACCATTATAGCCAGCCTTAATCATCGCATGCAATAATTTAGTGCACCTTGAAATATGAACATGTGTGGGAAGTGTTTGTTTTTAATGACTTGAGACTATACCTAGCCCGGCATGCAAGATGACTTATTATGCACCGTTCCCCATACCTGCAGGAAGCCCGTTCGTCTGCAAATCTTTTCCTCTCCATGTGTGGAAATAATATGCCTGTCAAACTCTCCTTCTCCCTCCGGCGGTCCCACCACTCCACCCCGTGTGAAAAAATCTGCATGCATGACTCTCCTCCCCCCACGCTCGTCCAATCCGTTGTGACCAGCAATATTTCCACCCCTTCGCTCACACGTAATTTACTCCAACAAATATGCCCATGTAGTTGTTACTTAACTGCAGGTGCATTCGGTCACTGACATATGGGCCCAACATGGGTTTGGCCCACATGTCAGTGACGCAACTGGACCCGCAGTTATGTCAGTGCACCTCAGTCCATATCTTACGTAGGTGTGCCATTGCTTGCTATAAATACAGCACCTCCCATGACATCGCTATCTCCTCCCCCTCACGTTCACGTTCATCACTATCTCCTCCCCCTCCCTCTCACGTCGACCACCATGGCATCGCCCCTCCCAAGCCCTAGGAGCCCCTCGCAGCACTGCGCGGACGGTCATGCATCATCGTTCCGTTCCTCGCTGCCACTAGTCGAGGAGGACGCGTCGGTGTTCCGCTCCTCGCCGCTACGCGACGCATCGCTGGTCCGTTCCTTGCCGCCACTAGTCGAGGAGGACGCGTCGGCGTTCCGCTCCTCGTCGTGACGCGTCGAGGTGGACGCGTCGGTGTTCCTAATCTCGCCAGCACACGCGCCGGAGGACCCGTCGTCTCCCCGCTACGAGGAGAATGCCGCGCTGCCCGTCGAGCCCCCCAGCCTTGAGGAGCTTTGGAAAGAAATGGATGTCGCCTTGTGGGAGGCTTTTCCTCCAATAGAGCGCGCCAAAATAGAGGCGGAGAAGAAGGCCGAGGAAGAGAAGCGCACCACGGAACAAGCTGCCTGGGAGGCCTATGTCGCGTCGAAGAGAGTCAGGCAATTGGCTCTTTGGCAGAAGGCTCGTGCAAGGGACGTGAGGGTGGCGGAGGACGCCCGTGCCGATGCCCTGAGTGCAGTCAGGCCCAAGCGCATCATCTACACTTGGCGGTATGTGGACCGGGTGCTTGCTTCCAGCGAGGAGTACATGTTGGCGTTAGATCACCACACCGGTGAGATCGCGCTCGCCCGCCGGCAAGCCACCAATCAGCACCTCGCGAGTTGCGAGGCTGAGGAAGAGGCGTTGTGTCGGCGTGCTGGGAAACGGCCGCGCACCAGGGCACTCGTGGCACGCCGCAAGCGCTCCTGCGAGCGTCATGGCTTTTAGGAGGAGTATAATTTTTGTTTTGTATGGCGATCTCATTAGTTTTGGGATGCAAATGATAAATCCCGAACGTTCAGGAATTTTTAGCATCCTTAATTAAGTATGTAAAAGGGAAAGTTTGGAAAACTTGTGTATTCATACGCATTTTGCAAGTACGTGCATATAGCACAAACTTTACTATATACTATCACACTACACGTCTCTCTCGATATATGCTTGCAGACTGTGCTACTCCCTCCGTCCAGGTCAATAAGTCATCTTCGGTTGTGCACCGTGACCAAGAAGGAGGGAAGACTTATACACCTAGACGGAGGGAGTACTACTATTACTTATGTACGTGCAAATGCATGTTTTAACATTACGATGCAGTTTTTGTAAAAGTGGAAAAACAACACTAGTCAAGCTTGTGAAACGATTCAATGCAAAACATATGCAAAAATGCTCATTTGAATGTTTACTTTTAGCTACCTTCTCTGTGGTTATTTCTCTGTCATACTTTGTACGGAGTATCTCACTGGTTGGAAAGGCATGCAAATTCCCAAACCGCTTCCTACACTCTGTATCAAATTTTTTGCCTAACAGGTTGTGTCGTGCTTGGAATTCCAACTTGAGTACTACTACTCGTAGGAGTACCAGGGGCCAGTTCTTTTAGGCTTCTAGATTAGTAATCCCATAACTACTACCTCCGTCCTGGTTTATTGGTCCCCATTGTAATCTGTGTCAAATTTTTGGTCAAAATTTAGCACAAATTACAATGGTGAGGAATAAACCAGGACGGAATAGTAGTTTAGAAGCCCAAATAAATGAGTGAGGCGCCTTATTGTTACTCTCCACTGTGACTAGTCTTGTGGGAAAAGCTGGGGAAGCCGCCAAAAGAACTGGCCCTAGGAGTAGTAGCTAGGGATCGAGTGTGCGAGATGAACCGGAGAAAGTAAATGCAGAGAGATGAAATGCAAAAAAGACGGAGGGATGTGATGGTTGCTTGTCCGTTTATTTTACCAGGCCACTTATTACTGGGAGTGGTTGGGTTTTGTGATATGACGGCTTTACTTCCGCGCCACGAGCGGGGTGAGAGGTGAGACTCCCATGCAGCGCTGCCCTCTACACGTACTACTACTCCCTCCATCCATTTTTACAGGGCCTAACTTGTCAATCTTTCGTACCAAGGCATGTCCGCAAAAAGAGGAACTGGTTTTGGGACTAGTATCTGGATCCCGTGTAATCTTGCATGCAGCCTCCTTTGAATGCCTAGCCGCTGGCCTCCCTTCCTTTAACCCCTCGCATGCGAATTACTCTCCTCCCTTTTCTACATGCATGCCCAACCATAATTCCTCAAATCATGCATGCCTTGGCTGAAATATAGAGCTCACTCCTCCTTTGAAAATATGGTGGTGCTATCCATGCATGCAAATTAATGCGATGGCCAGAGCATTTTCACGATGAAGGGACCACGCATGACTTGCAAGAGAAAATTAAGATGGAGATGCCTCGGTTAGTTCATTTGGATAGGTTTGTTCGGATATTATTTCATATCTAGAGCTCAAAACATCCGGGTGAAATAGATAAAAAGTATCTTTTGCAAACAAAAGTGTTCAACTGTTCAACCTGCATCCAAAACTTGTGAAGAAATAACTCTTATTGTGCTTTGCAGGAAATGATCTTCAAGAATTAGTTTTTGAGTATCCATTGTTATACATGTTGGCTACAGATGACATGGCACTTTCTTGTAGCCAATAGTTGGCTATACTATTTAAGTATTAACCATGCCCTTATACTACTAGACGGGGGGATTAAATCAGGATGACTTGGGAGGGGGCAGAGGATATGTAAGAAATGGTTCATCATAAGTCTTTCACCAGTACTGTAGTAAAAATTCATACATGGAAGATTCTAGACTAAACCATAAATGGATACACTTTTATTCATGCGCGATACTCCAATAGAGCAAGATCATGCATGGAAGTATCCACATGCTTAGACAGCGGATTACATTGAGCGAAGACTAATGATCAACATTTAACTTGAAAATGCAGATGTCCAGGTGAACCTCCTTGGAGTCCCCATGCACATTCTTGGAGTCCAAATAACACCATGGGTTTTCCTTGTCCACATCGGCGGGAAAGTCCCAGCTCCGCAGAGTCCAAGTATGCTCGGCGTAGCCAGTGTCGCCGCCCACGCGTGTAGGTCTCCTCTTCTCATGCTCATACAAATGGTAGAAGAGCTCACCTTATAAAGGCCTACTAGCAAAATTCCAACATCGACCAGGCCGTCCATGAAATGGGAGTGGCTGTAGGGGACGTTGCGCCAGTTGAATATATGAGCAAGTTACTACGAGATTTAATCTGAATAAGCACAAAATAAATCATGATGGCTATAACAAAGATGAAACTAATAATGTGGACTAGCATAGTAGTAGGATACATAGTAGAAACATGAATTCTACCACGATTTCGAACAGGAAGGACAGAAACACATACGGTGCAACGGGAGCAGCACCGTTGGCGTTGAGGTTGTCGCCCATGTCCAAACACCACATAGACACGGTCTTTGAGCATGGTTCATAGTCGTTCCACGCTCGGGCATTGAAGTTTGTAACTATTTTAGATTGGAATATACTACTCCTCCGGTGCTAGTAGTAGAGCAGAGTCCTACTCTACTACTCTACTCAAGCAAGTTAGGGCATAGCACTGCAGGGAGTAACAGTACTGTGATCACTCAAGCAAGTTGTCTGGCATCGACATGACCCTACGCTGATGGTATGTGTCTCGTAAGTCAAGCGGCGTGCTATAGTCATCATCACCTGTCCACTTCCCGCAGCACATATTCGCTTCTCCATCTTTGTCCGCACATAATCTCGTCCAATGTTCCATCCCCGCTAAGGCGCCTCCCCCTCGTCCGAAACCCAAGCACTAACAATGGAAGAACCGAGCAGCGTCCGCCGAAAGAGTGGCTAGAATTCGCTCCCCACAGAGGTAATCAAGCTCATTGTTTCGCGTGTGGACAATCTCAGTACCATGCCGCTCACCGCGTGCTCGTCGGGGCTGTACCGTTTACTCAAAGCCCTCAGGCCGGAGCTTTTTAAGCAAGCTCCTTGCTTGCTGATGTCGCCTGATCTTTAAAAATTGCGTGTCACGCAGCATAACGATCGTAGGGTGGCGAGCATCAACCCCCTTGACTGTGATCCGATCCCTGTCAGCCTCAACTACATTAACGGTATGTACTGGTCGGCATGAACACGTCTTGGATGGTGCTCATCGATGGTCGCGGCAGCTGGATGCTCGTGGAGGTCTACACCCGGAGATTGATCCCCCTTCCTTCGATTAACACTTCACTGCTTTGGCACCGCGGCCCAGAATACTCGGAATCTTACAGTAGCCAACATGATACCAAGTTTGATTTGCTCAAGGTTGTAATCTGCCAAGTGCCCACAAGATCTGCGAATTATAAAGACTTCAGGCTAATTGCGTTCTTCAACCGCGGTCTCGCCTATCTGACAGGTCACTACGGTAAGTGGATAAATCTGCACGTCCATCGCAGGATCATACATCCTCTATTGTTCTCTGATGCAATTGAACACAAGGGCTTCATTTACGCTGTCGACTCCTTCTATGGCTGGACGTATTGCTGGCCTACTCCAGTCATCGCTACAAATAGTTGTTACAGTAGTATGTTACTTTCCTATGATATCATGATGGCTTGCTTATATTACTGTTAACATTTGCTGAAAAAATATTCATGCTCATAACATGTTGTTCTTAAGATTAACTAAACCAAGAGCCCTTTTTTATTTGACTCCAACTTGATATGATGTTGTAGGCCGCCTGGTGTCCCTACCCTTCCTAATCCCAGAACCTTTCAAAGAAAAGCGGCATGGATGTTGCAGGTGGTTCCTGGCTCGATCATACGACGGCGAAAGATTGATGATCGTTCGCACGTACCGGACGTGTTGTTTTGCGGAATACAATCACAGTCACTGCAAGGTCTTTGAGCAGGATCCCAGCTTCTCTGGGCCTTCAGGAATTTTTGACTGGAGGCTCGTAAGTAGCCTTGGTACACGCTCTCTATTTGTCGGACTAAATTATTCGATTAACCAGGAGATAATCGACAGCAAGGATCATGATGGCAATGCGGTTTCGTTCATCAGGCAAAACTGTGTGTACACAGCGTACCATGCGTCTCTGCATGCACCATACCCTGATATGTGCCGCCACGCTCTACAGCCCAAAGTAGTAGAGAGGGTCGCAAGTATCAGACTTCGACCTGCTGGCTGGAGTTTCCCCCGTCAGGCACCCATCTGGTTCAAGCCGCCAGCCAATCTCACAGCTTAATAAATAGTAACGTCTAACTGAGCCAGTTAGTTAGATGCGTACACTTGGTGTAGTAGGAACTTTATTTAGTTTGATGCATACACTTTTTCTTTTTTGGTAGCCCATTTGTAATGATGGCTGATGTTTGGTTTGGAAGAGAGAGCTGCGTCTTCACTCTTCTGGCCTGCTTACTGCTTATGTTGCACCCCCAACCCTGGTTGCTGCTGCTGCTGTTTTCAATGTACAATCAATAGTATATTTCGTCTATTGGTTGAATAAATGTGTTGTTAGAACGACAAACACAATGTTTTGGAAGTTGTTGCACGGCTCGATCCTTTAGTTCCCCGTACCGTACGTAGCGCATACTATTTATCGTACGGAACACATTTTTTTTGAAACTCGGAACACATTTTCCACTTGTTGATAACATGCAGCCCACTGATGAAGGCCCAATAGAGAAGCCCATAATTAACTGGAAGGGAGGCTCTCACATGAATCCGGCCCAAGTACATGCTCATGGTCCCCTAAACATAAATAAGTAAATAAATAAATAAAGCTAAATGCTCATGCACCAGTTTTTTGGGAAAATAGCTAGCCCAGTATTTCTTTTTGAAGAATACCCAAGCTAGGCCTATTTGTTTTCTCCGAATTACTGGGCTGCAAGTCTTTCAAGACGAGGAGGGATGCATTCCGGCCGGGCTTAAGAGCATGGTCAATGTCTGTTAAAAGTAATATCAAAAGGGGTTGAAAATTCCAAAAAAGGTATAGCAAATGGGATATAAGTTTCTTTTTTTTGTTTTTGTTCTTCACTGATATCTTATACGTATTTCATTAGATTTAACATGACATAGTACTAATTTATTTTTAAATTTGTTTTACTATGGCTATTAATTTTTGGATTAAGAATATTTCGTTCCCCAGCAAAAATTTGCGAATTTTCAAAATTTTCCACATATTTAGTTAACTTTTTGACCCTGGTACTGACCAGAAAATGGCCAGCAATTCTAAAAATGGAAAACGGGCTGCAATAAATTCCATATGAATTAGAAAATGAGTAAAAAATATAAAAATAATAGCAAATGGGCTGTACACGCCATGGATTTCAAGGCTGACTTGTTTACGAAAGGCTTTGTCAGTGAACACACGATTCTAGCAGCACTTAGTGTTGGATGTCCATCCAACGGCCGACATGCTTCTTTAATCTTTGATCTTCCTGCTCCAGCCGCCTAAACTAGCACCGGCGGGACTGCCTGCTCCCTCCTCTTGTGGCCCGCTGTGATGCCGTGCAGGCTTCCCCGGCCCACCCTACTCCCTCCGCTGGCCTAGCCGCACGCAATTAACTGGCTCCTTATTACGCAAAAAAATGATTCCTCCCACTGACATCTGGGGCGCACTGGTTGGGGGGCTAACCTGTGGGCCTACTAAGTTGACGTGTATGCAGGGCTTGTCAACTTACTCAACAAACGATTCTAGCAGCAATAACCGTTGGATTTGAATCGAACGGTCCTGCTGCTTCTTCAATCGCTGCTCTTCTTGCACCAGCCGCCCAAACCAACGCCGGGGAGACCGCCTGCTCCTGCCTCTAGTGGCCGACTGTGCTGCCGATGAGGCCTCATCGCCCCCTACTACTCCCGCCGCTAGCCAGGCCCTGCGGCGACGGCATCCTCACACCGCAGCCGAACCAGTGAACCCTCATACTCCTCTCCGTGTGGGCATCCACTGCCGCGTCTTCCCCGGCTCCGCGTCGTCCCCTTCCTAGGCCTTGTCGTCGTCCACTGCCTTGGTGCTCTCGACGTGGCGTGGTCAACGTGGTGAACGACATTCCATCGGAAGAGTACTGTACGTGGAGAGGCTAATAGCTGGGTCCACGGCCACAGCCCAGTTTTTTTGTGATTTGCCAAGTAAGTCGCTTTGTCAGGCCTGTTGGGCTGCAAATCTTTCAAGACGAGGAGGAGAGCTTTCATTCGGCTGACTGAGAAAATGGCCCATCAGTAATGAGAAATGGCATGTACATTTTTAAAACACATCAAACCGGCAATCAGTTTCAAATATCTTTTTTTATTTCTAGATTTGAAATTACATTAATTTTTATACGTGGAGAATTTGTTGGATTTTATATTGATATACATTTATTTTTAAAATCAGTTTGGATGCGAGTCGAAATTTCGGGATTAAAAACAGTTCGGACCGCACCGAAATATGCAAAATTTCGTATAATTTTTTAACCGTGGCCACAATATGGGCTGTAATGCTAACAAAAAGAATATGGGCTCCAAAAAAACCTTAATAATTAGCAAATGGGCTGTGAATTATTAGAAATAATGGCAGATGGGATGTATGCTGTTTCCCACGGATTTGAGGCTTTCCTAAAAAAAGGTTAACACACAAGCAATGACTGTTGGATGGCCATCCAACGGCCGTCGTGCTTCTTCAATCTCTGCTCTTCCTGCTCCAGCCGCTCAAACAGGCGCCGGCGGGACTGCCTGCTCCCTCCTCAACGCGGCCGGCTCTGCTGTCGCGCAGGCCTCACCGCCCCACTGTACTCCCATCGCTGGCCTAGCCATCCCTCTACTCACCCACACCTGCTGTTATTCTCCGGCGACGGCGAGGCCTCGTACAGTCGAAACGTTCCCCCCGCTATCAGCTCGGACCCACCGGAAGTGCCTCCTTATTACGCACAAAAAAATGAATACTCCCCGGCTAGCTGGGACCCACCTTGGTGGGAGGCTGACTTGTGGGCCTACTAAGTCGACGGGGACGAAGGGCTTTGTCAACTTAGTCAATATGAACGATTCTAGCTCCAGTGACCGTACGATGTCCATCCAATGGCCGTAGTGCTTCTTCAACCTATGGTCTTCTTGCTCCAGCCGCCCAAAGCAGCACCGGTCGTGCCGCCTGCTCCTGCCTCCCGTGGCCGGCTGTGCTGCCGCGAAGGCCTCACCGCCCCCTACTATTCCCACCGCTGGCAGGCCCTGCGGCGACGGCAGCCTCACACCATAGTCGAACAAGTGAACCCTCATACTCCTTCCTGTGTGGGCATCCACTGTCGTGTCTTCACCGGCTCCGTGTCGTCCCCTTCCTAGGCCTCGCCGTCGTCCACCACCCTGGTGCTCTCGGCGCGGCGTGGTCAACGTCGTCAAGGAACGACTTCCATCGGACGTGGATTGTACATGGAGAGGCTGACAGCTGAGTCCACGGCGGCAGCAAGGAAGTGCCTCCTTATTACGTGGAAAATAATGATTCCTCCACCTGACAGCAGGGACCCACCGGACGGGCCACCGTATTTTGCGAAAAAACGTTTCCCCCTGACTGCTGGGACCCACCAGCTACACCTTCGCACGCAAGGAAGTGCGTCCGGGCAAAAAAAATGATTCGCCCCCCTGACTGCTAGGACCCACCAGCTACATCTTCGCACGCAAGGAAGTGCGTCCGGGCAAAAAAAAAAGAAAACCAAAACGATTCGCCCCCTGACTGCTGGGACCCACCGGCCCCCCGACTGCTGGGACCCACCAACTACAACTTCGCACGCAAGGAAGTGCGTCTGGGAAAAAAAATGATTCGCCCCTTGACTGCTGGGACCCACCAGCTACATCTTCGCAGGCAAGGAAGTACCTGACAGTCGAGACCCACCTGGTCGAAGCGTACGTAGCATTGTCATTCTGGTCGCGAACGTGTACGTACATACTGGTCGATGTAGAGGCGCGCACGTGTCGTAGTAGAGGCGCGCACGTAGCATGTACACGTACATACAGCGGCCAGGGTGCAAGAAAGAAAATACGGCCACGTATGTGTACATATGGGCGGAGTCTCGAACGCCTACTCGCGCGTACGTACGGCGAGGGCTCGTGTACATGGCTGGGTCTGAACGGAGAAACAGCGTTGTCGTCGTGTTCATGGGTCGGAACGGAATGCGTGATCATGTTCATCGAGAGGGCTTGGACGGAAGAGGCGATGGAAACGAGGCCTGGCGTACCGCACAACAGAGGAAACGGACCTCCTACGGTCGAAACGGGGGTCCTGTTGATCGGGAGGGGTGTGGCATACCGCAAAACGGAGGAAACAGACCTCCTACGGTCGAAACGGGGGTCCTGTTGATCGGGAGGGGTGTGGCGTACCGCAAAACAGAGGAAATGGACCTCCTACAGTTGAAACGGGTGTCCTGTTGATCGGGA
>NC_041382.1:339149453-339227798 GCF_002162155.2 Triticum dicoccoides
GCTCACTGTTCATCCCATCAATCGGTTTCAGTTAGCAGCAGTAGCCAAGGAATCGCTCGATCAGGTTCAGTTAACAGCCATCGATCGATCGCTCGGGTTCAGTAACGCATAGCCTGCAGTGCAATTGCTCAGGTTCAGTTAGAGCCCAATGCCTCGCTCGGGTTCAGTTAGAGCCAACGCCTCGCACACACGCGTGTAAGTGTACGAGAGAAACATGCATCGCTCGGCCCCAACCTCCCACCGTAACCGGGAACTCCCCGAAATTTTCCTCCCCCTCACTTCTACCACGATTTTTTCCGTCATGGACAGCCCAAAGAATGTCATGTAGCTGCGTCTCCGGCCCGCCCAGGACGAAAAGCCCATTTTCTGTCATGATTTTTTGTCATAGAAGTAGGAGCCCACCACATCTATGATGATACCGGGTTTTGTCACAATTATCGTCATAGAAGTGTCATATGTATGACAGAAAAAAAATTGTTCGGCCCAAAATGTCACGGATGTGTCTTTTTTCTGTAGTGCCTGTACAAAAGGGTGGTTGTCGGGCAAGGCCCGACAGACGCGCCTTACGCATAGAACTTGCGGAGATGCTCAATGTTCCATGAGTTTTGCAATTGAATGCCATCTCCGGTCTCCAGACGGACTATGCCAGGTCTGGTGACTCATACTACCCGGTAAGGGCCTTCCCACTTTGGCGTCAACTTGTTTGTACCATTGGCAGATTGAACGCGCCTAAGGACAAGGTCACCTTCCTCAAAACACCGGGCATGAACCATGCAGCTGTGATAGGGATGTGGGGCTTGCTGGTAGCATGCAGCACGCGTAGCAGCCTGGAGACAGTTCTCCTCAAATAGCCTAGCGTCGTCACGCCGGTGTTGTTCATGTGCTACTTCATCATAGGCAAGTACTCGAGGGGATTCGTAAATGAGTTCTGTGGGGATAACTGCTTCTGCCCCATAGACTAGGGAGAAGGGAGTCTGCCCGGTTGCTCGATTTGCTGTCGTTCTGAGGGACCAAAGAACCACCAGCAGCTCATCGATCCACCTCCTGCCACACTTCTGCAGCTTATCAAATGTTCTCCTCTTGAGTCCTCGTGACACTTCAGTGTTCGCCCTCTCAGCTTGCCCGTTACTCTTTGGATGAGCAATAGAGGCGAATGAGATCTTGCTTCCGAGGGCATGAACATATTGCATGAAGGTGTGGCTCATGAATTGGGTGCCGTTGTTGGTAATGATTCGAGAAGGAACTCCGAAGTGGCACACCAATCCTTTCAAGAAGTTGATAGTTGACTGATCAGTCACTTTCTCACAGGCGCTACTTCCGGCCACTTTGTAAACTTGTCGATTGGAACGAAAAAAATTCAAAGCCCCTGGTAGCACGGGGGAAAGGGCCCAAGATGTCGAGCCCCCAAACCAAAAACGGCCATGACAAAGGGATTGTCTAAAGAGCTTGGGCAGGTAGGTGGATTTTCTTGGAATGGAACTGGGAGGCTTCATATTTGGTGACCAACTCAACTGCATCTTGGAAGACTGTGGGCCAATGAAATCCTTGCTGGAAGGCTTTCCAACTAGAGCCCTTGATCCGATGTGTGAGCCGCACATACCATTATGTATTTCTGCCAGCAGTTCCTTTCCTTCTTCCCGACAAATGCACTTCAATTTTGCACCATTGGGCCTCTTTCTTTACAACATGTCGTCAATGAACTGATATATATTGACCCTCCGGGCTACTCTTTCAGCTGCTTCTTCCTCTTCGAGAATTTCTCCAGATTGAAGGAAATGGACTATGTGCCGCACCCAAGTTAGAGCATGAGGCTTGACAATGAAGGACTAGCGGCACCTCCTCATTCGTGAGAGTGCACTCCTCGACCGCGGGGACCACTGGTCTGGCGGGAGGATGCAGCTCAGCGTCCGAAGAGGAGTTGTTCCCGGCAAACCCTCTATCGGGATCCTCGAGAGGTTCTACTGGGAGATGCATGTCGGAGTCCAGTTTCCACCTCTTTATGGCTATTCTTGCTGGGGATACAGAGGGCTGGGTCAGATGGAGAACAAAAGTTCCTGGTTCCACAGGGAGCTTTTGCGCAGTGCACTTTGACAGATGATCAGCAATGTTGTTTTCTGCACGGGGTACGTGCTCTATTTGCAATCTGTCAAAGCGCTCCTCCAACTTTCTCACTTCCTCAATGTATGCATCCATCAATGCAATTTGGTAGTCCTTGTTGACTTGTCTCACCACAAGTTGTGAGTCTCCGCGGATGATTAGCTTCTTGATCCCCAATGCTATTGCAATCCTAAGCCCGGCAAGGAGCCCTTCGTACTCTGCAGTATTGTTGGTAGCCTTCTCCCGTGGAAAGTGCATCTGGATGACATACTTCATGTGCTCCCCAGTGGGAGTAACGAGAAGCACGCCAGCCCCTGCACCTTGTAGGGAGAAGGCACCATCGAAATACATGATCCATTCTTGGGGCGCTTCCTTGCCGGGAATAACTGTCTCCAATACTTTTTCATCAGGGGTTGGCGTCCATTCTGGAACAAATTCTGCCAATGCTCTTCTCTGAATAGTTGATGTGCTCTCAAACTTCAAACCAAAGCAGGATAACTCCAAGGCCCACTCCACTATCCTGCCGGTAGCCTCAGGGTTTCAGAGTATCCGTTGCAAAGGAAAATGGGTGATGATCATGATATCGTGGGCTTGGAAGTAGTAGCATACCTTCCTTGAGGCCATGATAAGGCCAAAAATCAACTTTTGCAAGCCAGAGTACCCGGATCTAGCCCCCTGCAACAGAGAGCTGACAGAGTACACAAGGCGCTGCACCACTTTGTTCTTCACTACGACCTTGGGGCTGCTTCTCCTGCCTTGCTCTCCTCTGTTTTGATCTGCATCTGACCTTGCCAGGGTGTGCTCACTTTCCTCCCCGAAAGGGATGCTGGTTGTGGCTGCCGCTTCTTCCACTTCCCGTTGCGCCACTAGTGCTGCACTAACCACTTGATTAGTTGCCGCAAAGTATAGCAACAACGGCTCTTGTGGCATGGGAGCGACCAAAGTGGGAACAGAGGACAAGTAGGCCTTCAAATCTTGTAGTGCAGCATCTGCTTCTAGAGTCCACTCCACGGGTCCTTCTTTATTCAAGATTTTGAAGAACGACAAGGCACGCTCGGCAGACTTGGAGAAGAACCTGCTGAGCACGGCAACATATCCATTCAAACGCCTTACATCCTTAACTGTCTTGGGTGCTTGAATCTTCTTGATAGCCTTGATCTTGTCGGGGTTGGCCTCTATCCCCCAGTGGGACACAAAAAGAATCCAAGTAAATTGCTGGAGGGAATGCCAAACACACACTTCTCTGGGTTCAGCTTCAACTCGATCTTGCACGAATTAGCAAACGTCTCTTCTATATCCTGAATGAGGGTTGATCTATCCTTTGTATTGACCACAATATCATCCATGTAAGCTTCAATGTTCCTGTGCAACTTTGACTCAAAACCAATCTGGACTGCCCTTGCAAAAGTGGACTTGATGGTCTTCAACCCGAAAGGCATCCGTACGAAGCAGTACATGCCACACAGGTGATGAACGCGGTCTTCTCTTGATCATCCTTGGACATAAAGATCTGGTGGTATCGATAGTAGGAATCCAGAAAAGAAAGCAGGTCACACTCGAAGGTAGAATCCACAATATGATCAATGCTCGGCAAAGGAAATAGGTCCTTTGGGCAGGCCTTGTTCGGATCAGTGAAATCTCTGCACAGCCTCCATTTCCCATTAGCTTTGCGCACCACCACGGGATTTGCTAACCATGTTGGATGCAGTACTCCTCTGACCAGACCAGCTGCCTCAAGTTTCTTGATCTACTCGGCAATGAACTGCTGCCGCTCCAAGGCTTACTTTCAGACCATTTGCTTGATGGGTCAGGCATGTGGGCAGACAGCAAGGTGGTGCTCAATTACCTACCCGAGAACACCAGGGATATCAGATGGTTGTCCGGCAAACACATCTAGCACACTTTCCTATTTGTCATTGAGGGTGGCACTGATGGTGAAGCTACCATCAGTGCCAGCCAGCCCTGTCGGGACCTTCTTCACTGCGGGTGCAGCAGCCTTGGATCTCTTACTATTGCAACTCTCTGGCAAGTCATCAACAGGCACAGCGTACTCCGAAGAGGTATGCTTCCTAGATTCCTTGCTGGCGTCCCTATTAGCTTCCTTTTTTTCCTTTACTTTCCTTGGCGGGAACTGCGGCTTCAGTGGCCTCTGTCGCGAATGCTTCCCGGTACATCTTATCCACGCAAATGATTGCGTCCTTCTCGTCCGATGGAATGTAAATGATGCCTATCGACCATGGCATCTTCAAGGTGTTGTAGGCATAATGAGATCATGCCATGAATTTGGCCAGAGCTGGGTGGCCAAGGATTCAATTGTACGGCACAGGGAGGTCGACCGCATCAAACATGATCTTCTCAGTCCTGTAATTAAACTCTCCCCCAAACATCATCGACAATGTGATCTTCCCCTTAGGACGACTCCTACTAGGGTTGATCCCTTGAAATGTACCAGCAACTTTGAGCTCTTCCTCTGCTATCTGAAGTTTGCTGATGACCTTTGAAGAAAACAGATTCAACCCGGCCCTACCATCAACCAACATCTTTGTGACTTTGAGGTTGCGGATTGTTGGTGAGACCAACAACGGCAAGCACCCTACCACAGTGGTGCGGTCGGGTGGTCCTCTTTGTCAAAGATGATGGGCGTGCGGGACCACTTGAGCTGCCTCCGAGAATCTGCCGCTAGCTCCACGACATTGACTTCGTGCGCCCACTGTTTAAGTTGTCGGTGAGAGGAGTGCAGGGATGCACCCCCGTCAATGCACGGGGCGTCAGTGGCTTTCCGGAATTCCTGCTCAGTCGTTTCCTCTTCGTCCCCTCCATCACTCTCATCATTGCAATCCTCCTTTTCACTGCCCTTGGCGGGTTTTCCTTGATTCTGACGAGCCTTGTCAGGGCGGCTTGCTCCGCTGCCTCGGCCCTTCCCACGAGCACCATTCAGACCTTTTTCCTTATCACGCTTATCATATTCAGCCCTCTGCTTCTTTACAAGCTTCTCAACCTGATGACACTCCTAGAGATCATGACCCTTGGTCTGATGGATTTTGCAGTATGGGCCATCACCTTTCCTAGCCTTCTTAGCAGTTGCGGTTTACCGGCAATCAGCGCATGCGGCAGCTTCCTTGCCGGGTACCTCAGTCTTGGCCTTCTTTCCAGTACTGGGCATGCCCGATCCCTCCACGGTCATCACTGCCTTATCGTTGCATCTTTTATTACGCTTATTGTTCTTCTTCTTCTGACTGGTGGCCTCATCATCATCCTCTGAGTCTATGTCGATGCCATCCCCTTCTCCGGGGAGCCTCCTCCCCTCCTCTACTCGAGCACATTTATCCACTAGAGTATAAAGCTCCTTCATAGTCTTGGGCAATCAAGCGTTCATCATGGAACGGATCCATCGGTTGCGCACGTTGGACTGGTATGCACCTATCACAGCTGCTAGGTGGATGTATGGAATATTTCTGTGGACTCGGCTAAACATCTGCATGTACTTCCGCAGAGTCTCTCCTTCCTTCTGTGGGAGAAGCTGCAAGTCACTAGGCCGCCCTGGTTCTTGATGGCCGCTAGTGAAGGCGCGAACAAACTCATGGCGCAGGTCACCCCAGGCCGAAATGGAGTTCTCCGGCAGGTGCATCCGCCAAGACCTCACATTTTGCTAAGGTGCCAAAGGGAAGTAGTTGGCGAACACCTTCTCATGTCTCACCCTGGCAGCTTGAATAGCGATGGTGTAGATGCTCAAGAACTCTGTCGGGTTCAGTCTCCCGTCATACTTCTCTGGTACCTCTGGCTTGAACGTGCGAGCGGATGGCCAACGGACTTGCCGCAACTCATGGGTGAAGGCAGGGTACCCAGCCTCGAAAGGCAGGTACCCGCCTCTAGCGAGCGCGGGCTCGTCGACGTCGGGGCCATCGCGCCTGTCGGTCTAGCGGTGGGTGTCATGGTGTTACTCGATGGTGGCACACGTGCCTTCCCTTTGCCAGTCCTCTAGGACTCGTCGTTGGCCTTGACGCACTCGTGGGTCGGTCGAAGCCATCGAGACGTTGTCGAGTTCTTGGTCACGTGGCTCCCGTGTTGGCTGCCGCGGAGGGGACTACACCGTAGGGGTCGCCCCTTACACACTACCAGCAGCACGGGCCGTTGTCGTTGCCTGGGGAGGCTATGGCGGGCTAGCTTGCTGCGATCCTCCCACCTCGGCAAAACCAATCAGGCTCTGAATGGTGGCTCTCCACTCATCCATCTCATCGGCTATCGGTGGAAATCTCAACCGTAGTTTGGCCCGCGCCATGGCCTCTGAAGCGGTGCTTGGCATGGATGTCGATGAAGATCGTAACGTCGCACGGCTCCTGATGGTGTCGACAGTGGTTGTGCCGTGCTCCCATTGTCGCGAGCCAGACGCCAAGATAGCATGGTGATGAGGTGGAGGCGCTTGTAGACCAGCAGCCCCATTTGGTGCATTGGCTGGGTCAGCTTGCTCCAGGGGTGATGCATGTCCTGCGGCCGTGCCCGCAGCGGGGCGACCGGAGGATTGCGATTCGCCCCAGAGCGAGTGCCACCACCGTGGCTGGCCCTTTGGCTGGGTGGAGAGGTGCAGACGGAATGATCTCTCCACCTGTACCTCGTAGAGCGTGGCCGCTTGGATGTTGTTGATGTTGTCCTCCTCCTGTACCTCTTGCTCCTGTTTCGGCCACAGGGGAGATGGTGACGACGCCGCCTGCGTTGACCACATCCCCAGGCGTCCCCGTAGCCCCGGCGGCATCGGCGGTCGCATGCGGCTGGGCCTTCGAGGATGGTGGTCGGGCAGAGGCACTGGGTTTCTTCTTGGGCCCCATGGATGACGGAGCCATTGAAGAAGAGAACAATGACAAAGATGACTGTAACGCCCCGAGACCGATATTACAGGTGTCCTCCAGTTATTCGCTGTTGTTGCCTTTTCATTGCTTCTATGTCATGCATCGCATATCATGTCATCATGTGCATCGCATTTGCATACGTGTTCGTCTCATGCATCCGAGCATTTTCCCCGTTGTCCGTTTTGCAATCCGGCGCTCCTATGTCACCCGGTGTCCCTTTCTACCTCTTTTCATGTGCGGGCGTTAAAAGTTTTCGAATTGGACCGAGACTTGCCATGCAGCCTTGGTTTACTACCGGTAGACCGCATGTCAAATTTCGTGCCATTTGGACTTTGTTTGATATTCCAACGGTTAACCGAGGAACCGAAAAGGCCTCGTGTGTGTTGCAGCCCAACACCCCTCCAATGTGGCCCAAAACCCACCTAAACCTCCCCCATCATCTAGATCGTTCGATCACGATCGCGTGGCCGCAAACCACACCTCATTTGGACTCTCCTAGCTTCTTCTACCTCTATATATAGGTCCCTCTTCCCCAAATTCGCGGTGCAACCCTAGTACTCTTCCACCTCGCGCCCGGACAAATCACCCTCGCCGATGGACATGTCCGCGCGCCGCGCCGGACCAATCCCCCGCCGCCACGTCATCCACCGCCGCCCTCTCTCTCCTCCAGCCCCGCCGCCGGCCCGCAGGGCCCGGATCGGGCCCGCGAGGCCCATCTCCGCCACCGCCAGATCCCGCGCGTCCCTGCCGCCATTTCGCCCGAGGCGCGCCGCCTCGCCGTGCCGCTTCTCCGCCGCCAGCCGCCGTCGCCGTTCGGCGCCTCCGCCTTGCGTCGGCAACCCGCGCCCCGTCGCCCGGCCAGCTCCGCCGCCCATTCGTCGCCGCCTCCTCGTCCCTCCTCACCGGCAACCGCGCCAGGTGCCGACTCCGGCCGCCGGCCTCCACCTCCCGGCCGGATCCACCAAGTCCGGCGACCTTCAGCTTCCTGTCCGGCGAGTTCGTCGTTCCGGCGAGTTCGTCATTCCGGCGAACCTCGAAGTCTGCGCCTGGCCGATCCAGATCTGGATCTGGAGACCTCGGTTGACTTTTACCCTTATTTCCAGTAATTTTGTGCACTTTTCATCGCATCATAACTTCATCACCGTTGCTCCGATTCGCGCGTGTAGCATATCAAAATGTTCGTCTCGATGAGTACATCATTTCATCTCATTGCATCATTTTCATTTGGGCTCATCTTGATGGCCGAAATTCTGTTGGAAGAGGGCTATGTGATGATAGTTTCAGATCTGTTTCAGCAAATGCACTTTTGTCATTTTTGCCATGATTAATGTGTGCATGCTATGATCCTAAGCTCTACATGTGTTTTGAAGAATGCCATGCCATCTTTACAGGGGTGTATTCCATGTATTTTTGTAGTCTCTGTGGTGACTAGCACAAGCATGCAAAGTAGCTTACTCAATGATGCTGATTTCAGGGACTTAGAATTTCACAAAGTCCTTGCCCTGTCCTTATTTTTGTGCCATATGTTCATGTTGTTTCCTAGTGATCCGTGCCTCTTTTGAGCATCATCAGTAAGGATGTTTTGTAGATAATGTTGTGCTCTATACATCCGTGTCTTTATTTGCAATTATGGAGCACCCTAGCTTGAGTCAATCGAGCTCTACTTTTGCTATAAAATATTCCTGGCAGATTGTTAACATGTTTAGCAATTTGCCGAGCTTGTTGTTGTTGATCCGTGCAAGCTATGTTGTTGTTTTTGCCATGTCTAGCTTCTATGCCATGTCTATTTGCTGGGTGTGTGCTTGGTTTGTCATGCAATGCCTCGTAGTGAGTGCATCGAGCTCGTAAACATGCCTACTCGTTATCTGTTTTGCAAGCTCCAGTTTTTCACTAAGTCTGAATCTGTTTATGTTTTTGCTATGTTCACATGCTTGCAATTGTATTTTCTGATCCCTTTTGGCTCATGGTCACTAAGGGACTTTTGTTATATGCTTTTAGTAGCTTCATGCCATTCCTTTCTTTGCCATGATATGTTCCTGTGGCATGTTGTTATCGTGCTCTAAACACTGCTTCCTGGTGTTAAATTCCTGACATGCTGTTAATTTCACTTAGTCTAAAACCTGTTATCTTTTGCACTTTTGCCATGCTTGTTTGAGGTTGCTATTGAGTGAATTAGCCGTATCTCAGTGTTCATCTTTTGTCAAGCATCATGAGTGGATCCCTTCCATGTATTGTTTTGCCATGTTTGAGTGCCGTAGCTTATCTATCTTGATGCATTAAGAAGGCTACTTGCTGTTTATCGCAGACCGTTGCCATATTTGTTTTGCTTGCCATTTCCAAACCGTGCATCCGATTCCGGTGATCTTTATATCGATTTCAACCGGAATCATCTCACCTTTCCAGTGGCACTCTTGGATTTCCAAGTTCAGTCCAGGTTCAATCATTCCTTTCCAAATCATGCATATGCACCGCATACCGCATCCCGCATATCATGCCATGTTCATGTGTTGGTTGTTTACTATGTTGTGTGCTTCTTTCCGGTGTTGCTTCTTCGGGTTGGTTCCGATAACGTCGCATTTGTGAGGACCCGTTCGACTACGTCCATTTGTCTTCTTCATGGACTCGTTCTTCTTCCTTGCGGGATCTCAGGCAAGATGACCATACCCTCGAAATCACTTCTATCTTTGCTTGCTAAATGCTCGCTCTTTTGCTATGCCTATGTTGCGATACCTACCACTTGCTTATCACGCCTCCCATATTGCTAAGCCAAGCCTCTAACCCACCTTGTCCTAGCAAACCGTTTTTTGGCTATGTTACCCCTTTGCTCAACCCCTCTTATAGCGTTGTTAGTTGCAGGTGAAGATTTGAGTTTGTTCCTTGTTGGAACATGGATATTTTGTTGGGATATCACAATATCTCTTATTTAATTAATGCATCTATATACTTGGTAAAGGGTGGAAGGCTCGGCCTTATGCCTGGTGTTTTGTTCCACTCTTGCCGCCCTAGTTTCCGTCATATCGGTGTTATGTTCCTGGATTTTGCGTTCCTTTCACGGTTGGGTTATAATGGGAACCCCTTGATTGTTCGCCTTGAATAAAACTCCTCCAGCAATGCCCAACATTGGTTTTACCATTCGCCACCTAGCCTCTTTTCCCTTGGGAGTCGCGCTCCCGAGGGTCATCATTATTTTAACCCCCCGGGCCAGTGCTCCTCTGAGTGTTGGTCCAAACTAGAGCCATGTGCAGCGCCCCTTCGGGGAAACTCGAGGTTTGGTTTTAGTTGTATGGCGCGCTCATCTGAGTGTGCCCTGAGAACGAGATATGTGCAGCTCCTATCGGGGTTTGTTGGCACATTCGGGCGGTGTTGCTGGACTTGTTTTACCATTGTCGACGATGTCTTGTAACCGGGATGCCGAGTCTGATCGGATTGTCTTGGGAGAAGGAATATCCTTCGTTGACCATGAGAGCTTGTGATGGGCTAAGTTGGGACACCCCTGCAGGGATTTGAACTTTCGAAAGCCGTGCCCGCGGTTATGGGCAGATGGGAATTTGTTAATGTCCGGTTGTAGAAAACCTAAAGTTTACCTTAATTAAAATGCACCAACCGCGTGTGTAACCGTGATGGTCTCTTCTCGGTGTAGTCCGGGAAGTGAACACGGTGTTGGAGTTATGTTTGATGTAGGTTGTTCTAGGATCACTTCTTGATCATAGTTGCTCGACCGTGCCTTTGCCTTCTCTTCTCGCTCTCTTTTGCGAATATGTTAGCCACCATATATGCTAGTCGCTTGCTGCAGCTCCACATCATACCTTTTACCCATCCTATAAGCTTAAATAGTCTTGATCGCGAGGGTGTGAGATTGCTGAGTCCCCGTGACTCACAGATTACTTCCAGACCCAGTTTGTAGGTGCCGTTGATACCGAGCAGGTGACGCAACCAAGCTCAAGGAGGAGCTCGATGAAGATCTTGTCCTTTGTGTTGTTTCCTTTTAGTTGACCAGTAGTGCAGCCCAGTTGGGGTCGATCAAGGATCTGTGTAGCACTTGGGGTAGTCTTCTTTTATTTTGGTTCCATAGTCGGACCTTGATTGTATCTGGATGATGTAATGCTTTATTCATGTATTGTGTGAAGTGGCGATTGTAAGCCAACTATGTATCTCTTTCCCTTATGTATTACATGGGTTGTGTGAAGATTACCTCACTTGCGACATTGCCTTCAATGCGGTTATGCCTCTAAGTCCTGCTTTGACACGTGGGAGATATAGCCGCATCGATGACGCGCTACGTACGCTCCTCAAGTTCGTGCAAGCGCTTCTCCCCTACCTGGCGTGCCAAATATGTCGTGTGAAACCACGGCCACCTATGGCGCCATGAGATCCTTGTGGTTCGGTAGGGGGGCGAGCACATTGCGAAAAGAGCGGAGGGCGTCACGCAGCATGACAGGGATCACACGGGCCATTTTACCCATGTTCGGGTCACTGCGAGGCATAAAACCCTACTCCTACTTTGGTGGATTGATGGTAGATTGTGGTGGAAATGCAACGCTCTAGCCCGGTAGGGTTGCCTCTGGACGAGAGGAGCTATGCGCGTATGAGTGTACAAGGTTCCGAATCCTTTCTATGGTTTCCACGGGCCTCCTTTATAGATCAAGGGGTCACCACAATGGCAAACCAGTCACTGTGCACTGATTAGATAGCAAGAGTGCTATCATACCTAACTCTGCAGATAGGGCAGGTCACATTAAATGCGCCTCTTAGTGTCACATCAAGGCCTACCCAGCAAGCGTTGCCGGGCTGGTCGGCTACCTTCTCTCCTATTTGTGTGACACGTCGCTGGGCGGGTGCCATTTGGTGGTGATTTCTATAGGAAGTGGCTGCCATTAGGCAAAGAACCGCCACTTAGTCACTTGTAGGCTTGAGACCGCACCGATTGATTACTTGCCTTGCTATGAGTTGGTGCGATGGAGCCTTGGCAGGGAAGTTTGCCTCCGTAAGCCTCGGCTGGCCTGCCGGGATGATCTTGAAGCTTGCTTTCGGGTAACCTCGACCTCGCCAGGCTCGCCTGCCCAGCAAGGGAGGTTTTTCCTTAGTGGTATCTTGCTTCTCTGGCTTGACTTGGTCTTCTTGATCTGCACTCTGGTTCCTCAAAGAGCTGATTCCTTGTGCTTGGTCTGGTCTTGGATGTTGTAATCTCTATCTTGGGGATGTGCACACTCTAGGCAATAGACTCAGGGTTTCTTGCACCGACATCTGTCGACTAATTTGGAAATTTGGTTTGCTATATTTGGATAAAAGGAACTAGTACCATGGTCAACACTGACGTGAAAGAGGAAATTATTTCTAGAGTTGGATAGACAATACATTGTGTTCTCCTATTATTTTTCCTGCAGTGCATTCCTTGTTCTGCCAGAACACATGTACTCAAGATGGCTGGCCTTTCCATAACTCAATACACCAGTTTAATGGTCACATTGAAGACAAGCCATGGATATAAGTTCTGAGTTGGGTTGATGAACCAAGAAGATTGCTCCTTTTTTATGGCCGAACATGGATAAACTTTCTCAAGTGTTATGGACTGAAAGTTGGTGCATGAATGCTGCATGGATCTTCCACCCCAACGTTGTTCTAGTAGTTCATCCATGTTAGTTTTGTATCTGGTTCTTGCATGTTGCCTCGATTACTTCTTAATCCACCTATTCTGTCTAATTAATCACAATCTAAATTTAGAAGTAGCACGTGATTCCCTTCTCTCACGAAGATTCTACTTCTAACTAATATTTTATAATTGGTGGCACGTGTAGGTTATTTCAAACTTAAGCATGCTGCTCGTTCGTTATTCTATGAGAACTCAACTTTTACTGATGGCACTGAAGTTGACTGGGACGACGTCCACCAGTTCATACGCTTTATTGATCGACTTGAGGTCCTAGTGGGGCGTTTCAATGGTGGAAGGCCACGTGGGATATGACTGCCACTGGTGCACACGTTGAACAGGTCCAACTATGTCGAGAAACTGATGGTATGAGCTATTTTCTGTTATATATGTTGTTCATAAACTCTTGTTTATACATAGTTTTATAGTTGTGATATTCTTGAAACAGAAACTGCCCAGTTCTATTGTTCCTATACAGATGCCTGACCATGGTCGGGTCAGACTTACGCTTGGTCACAACATGATGTTTATGTTGACCTACTCCATTTCCCTTGGAGGTGAAAAGATACTTATTCATGGGTTGTCTCAAATAATGAAGGCCCATCCATCTTGGAGAATAGGAAAGAAGGTTATGCTCATGCTTTTCTATGGCTCTAAAGTGAATATCCTGTTTATTGACCACATTGCGAGTTGAAGTCCCTTTGAGAAGGTTGTGGATGCGTGGGATGGCGCCTAGGCCTTGTCTTGGGGCTTGGTGGCCTCACCCTTGGTTAACTATAGGCAAAGTAGCATTGTTCGAGGCGTGCTTTGTACGGTTGAACCTGTATAAGTACTCATACTGCTTTCAGCTATTATTGTTAAGTGCCCTTGCTAGTTTCAGTTAAGGTTGTTGAAGTACTCCTGCTACTTTTATAGTCTGTCATGTTTCTTCAGTCTCGTCTTCCTCCAGCTCCGAAAACCAAACCAGCACCGGCGGGGCCGCCTGCTTCCGGCTCCTATGGCTGGCTGCACCTTAGAGAACGGATCGCTGCCCCACCGTGTCCTAAATCTAACACCGATGTTTGAGGCCTTGTCGTCGTCCTCCATGCACTTTGGTGCGCTCGCCGCAGCGCCGCCCTCTCGCATTGTCAACATGGTCAACAAACAAGAGGAATCGAGAGAGGTTTGTACGTGGACAGGATGACAGTAGGGGCCCACCATGTCCATGGCCGTACGCAATCAAGTTCCTCATTTTTTGTTATATACTCCACTGTCAGCATATAGAAAAATAAAATGCTTCCTCCTAGTGGTTTGCTGACATCTAGGACCCACGACATTGTTAGCGTATAGTCAATAGACAAGAGAACAACACAAGATCGGCTGACAGCTGGGACGTAGCTACTCGAGCAGTATTTTTTTGTTATTGTTGAGACGGGGCATGGTTTCAACTGGGTTGTTGCCCGTCTAGCCCAGGCTTCTATTTTACGTTCACCACATGACCAGCCCAGCTATTTTTTCTTTGTGAAAATGGCTAGCCCGGTTTTTTTTCTAAAGAATACCCAATCCAGGCCTACTTATTTTCGTCTGCCCTGCTGGGCTGCAACTCTTTGAAGACGGCTGCTAATCTTAAGAGTAATATGAAACGGGCTGTAAATGTAAAACACACACGATAAATTGGCAATTACTTACAATTTTTTTGATTTTTTCACATTTTTATATTCCAATTTCACTGGGCTTTAACCTAATTTAAATATATCTTCAACGTACTTTAAATCTGGCTCGACATTTTGGTATTAAAAATAGTTTGGACCCGACCAAAATATGCAAAATTTCATATAAAGTTTTAACCCGGGCCCTGGTCAACAAAAACAAACGGTCTGCAATAAATTCCATAAGAAGTTTCAATGAGCTATAAATTATAAAAAAATAGGGAATGGTCTGACTTGTGGGCCTATTAAGTTGACGCGTATGCAAGATTTTTTTACTTATTATATATGTCAACAAACGATTCTAGCAAACGTGATCGTTGGATGTCGATCCAACGGCCGTCGTACTTCTTGAATCTCTGATCTTCCTGCTCCAGCCGCCAAATCCAGCATCGGCGGGACTGCCTGCTCCCGCCTCCCATGGCCAGCTATGCTGTCGCGCAGGCCTCACCGCCCCTACTACTCCCACCGCTGGCAGGGCCATCCCTCTACTCACCCACATCCCTCCACTATTGTGGCTTTGCTGCCTCCGGTTCATTCCCTTCTGGGGTCTCGCCATTGTCCATCGCGTTGGTGTTCTCGGCACGTCATGGTCAATGTTGTCAACAAACGACAACATTGGAAGAGGGATGTGCATGTAGAGGCTAACAGTTAGTACCCACATGGTCCATGGCCACACGCAAGCAAGTACCTCCTTATTACGCCAAAAAGAATGAATCCTCCCCATGACATCTGGGACCCACCAGCTATATCTTGGCACAGAAGGAAGTGCCTCGTTATTAAGCAAAAAATAACGAGTGCTCCCCATGACATTTGGGGCCCACCATATTTGGAGGCTAGCTTGTGGCCCTACTAAGTTAACGCGTACGCAGGGCTTTGTCAACTTTGTCAGCAAACAATTCTATCACCATTGACCGTTGGATTGTTAACATCCAACAGTCATCCTACTTCTTCAACCTCTGATTTTCTTCCTCCAGTCGTCAAAACCACCGTGTGCTCCTGCCTCCTGTGCCCAGCTGTGCTACTATGTAGGCCTCACCGCCCCCTACTACTCCCACCGCTGGCCAGGACATCCCTCTACTAACCCATGCCCCCTATTATTCTTCGGTGATGGTGGTCTCACACCGTAGCCGAACCAGGCAACCCTCATACTACCTTCCGCGTGTTCCCCTGCTCTGGGTCGTTCCCTTCCAAAGTTGTGTCGTCCTCCAGCACCACCAGTATGGCATGGTCAATGCGGTCAACGAACGACAGCCATCAGAAGAGAACTGTACGTGGAGAGGCTGCCAGCTGGGTCCATGGCCGCACAGAAGGAAGTGCCTCCTTATTACGCGCAAAATAATGATTCCTCCACCTGACAGCTCAGACCCACTAGAAGGGCCTCTGTATTTAGCAAAAAAAGTGTTCGCCCTAATAGCTGGGATCCATCAGCTTTACCTTCGCATGGAAGGAAGTGCCTTCTTACCCCCTGGCAGCTGGGACCCACTAGGTTCAAGCGAAGGTAGCGTTATCTGTCTGGCCGCGAACGTGTACGTACATAGCGGTCGATCGGTCTCTCTGCAGCGACGTACCGTGGCCGAGTAAGGAGCTGCACGTATTGAAGTAGAGGCACCGACGTAGCATGTCACACGTCCCCGTCTATATCGTGTACACGTACGTCTAGCCACGCTGCAAGATAGTAAATATGAGTAGGTACGTACATACGGGCAGAGTCTCTAATGCGTACACCGACGGCCTCCTGTTCATGAGAAGCCAACTAGCTGGGTCGGAATAGAGTAAGCAGAGTCGTGTGTTCATCAAGAGCCAACCAGCTTGGATGGAACAGCCGAAACGAGCTTTAGCATAACGCAGAATGGAGGAAATGGCCTTCTATTCGACCGCGTATGGTCGAAACGGGGTCCTATTCATCGGGAAGGGTTTGGCATACTGCAGAATGGAGGAAACGGACTTGTGTTTGAGTGCGTACGGTCGAAATGGGGTGCTGTTGATCGGGAGGGGTGTGGTGTACCGCAAAACGGAGGAAACAGACTTGTGTTGGAGCGCCTACGGTCGAAAATGGGGTCATGTTCATCGGCAGGGGTGTGGCATACTGCAAAATGGGACTCCACAGGCTACTGTTTATCCACCATGTACTGCCTTGCTCCACCCTCCAAGGGACACTGTTCATCCACCATCGACTTCCTCCAGCCTCGACCTGCTACTCTTCATCCACCGTCAACTTCCTCCAGCCTCCACCGGCTACTGTTCATCCACTGGGTCATGTTCATCCAGCCTCCACTGGCTTCTGTTCAACCAGCCCTCCACTGGGTCCTGTTCATCCACCCTCCACTGGCTACTGTTCATGGAGCCTCCACAGGATCCTGTTCATCCACCCTCCACCAGCCTCCTCGATCGACGTCCTGTTAATGCAGCGGCAATGGCCTCTACTACCACGGGGTCCTGTTCATTCAATCCCCACCGGGAACTATTCATCCAACCCCCAACAATGGCTGCTATTTATCGGGAGGCAGCAGGTTCGATCGGCTTCAGTTAGGAGTAGTAGCGAAGGAATCACTCGGGTTCAGTTAACATCCAGGGTTCGATCGCTCAAGTTCAGTAACATAGCTAGTGCAATCGCTCGGGTTCAGTAAGCGAACGCCTCGCTCAGGTTCAGTTAGATCCCAACACCTTGCACACACGTGCATACCTGTACGAGAGAAATGCACAATCCCTCCATGCATCGCTCGGCCCCAACCACCCACCGTAACTGGGAACACCCTAAAATTTTCCTCGCCCTTGCTTCTACCATGATTTTTTTCATCATGGACGGCCCAAAGAATGTCATGCAGGTGCATCTCCAGCCGGCCCAGGATGAAAAGCCCATTTTTTGTCATGATTCTTTTCATAGAAGTAGGAGCCCACCGCATCTATGATGATACCGAGTTTTGTCACAATTATTATCATAGAAGTCACTGGTACGCGTCGGTGCTATACACACAGTTTTTAACCCCTTTCCGCGACGGCATTCGGAACCATCGCCAAGTGAGTGTCCTTTCCACACGACCCAGAAACCGTCGGGGATATGGAGCCATGATCCAAAGGCCTTGCAAAGTGTAATCGTGTGCGATGCAGCACACACTAAACTCTTTTGCACGTGTGGGACGGTGATCAAACATTTCTAATGACGTAGTGAAACCAAATGGTGTGTCGTAATGAACTATTGGGAAACAGTATGTATGGCACATGGGCCAACATATGAACTGTGTGCGATATGTACCCCATCGCACACATGTTTTCCGTGGAACCCGTTTGCCATGCAAGATTCCATCCACACGTTTCCCAACAATTACCGTGTCCGATAATGTTCTATCACAAACGGTTCAGGAGCCCTTTGCACACATACAAGTGCTGCAGACCATTTTTCATTTTTTGTTTATTGCCGACGGTTGTGGCAAGAGTGACATGTGCTTTTCATTTGGGATCCCACACATTTCCTGAAAAAAATACGACTGGGATTGTATTTTACATTGGGCATGGTTTACTCTGAGCTCTCGTGTGCGATATAGTGATATCACAAATGGTCCCGGAGACCCTATGCACACGTAGTAGTGCTGCAAATCATTTGTGATCTGCTGCGTATCACCGACGGTTCAGCTACGATTGACATATGCTCTCCGATGTGGATTGTATTTTACAAGACCTCATCAGATGGAACACAATGGATCCATGTGTATATGTTTAGCGGCTAACTCTTACTCAATGTTTCAGGAGAGCGCGTGTTGAAATCTTCATTATCACAAGTGGGATTGATGTAGTGATTCAGGAAGAAGTCGCTGAAAAATCTCTGAACCATCAGCAATTCACCAGCCAGGAGTGGTTCGGGTGTTCTTGGTTCTAAGATGAGCTGCAGTATTTTGAAGATCAGAATGTGACATATGAGTGGAGTAGAAGATATTAATTAAGATAGACTTACTGGTACTAATTCGCGAGGATTGTCACAACTATTAGCAGATTTGCAGATGGAGATCATGTGCTTGCAAACATAGTATCCACAAAGGTTGGTCCCTGCCTGTTGCTGAGGATGTTGAATATTTTTTGCACATAATTAGTCATGTATTTGTCCTATTAGGAACAACCTAACCGGTGTTAGATGTATTATTTTTTATTTGGACAAAAATAGAAATAGGTTTATTTAGAAGCTTGAACATTTGACTAGCGTAAGAAAAGGTATTTGCAGAATATTGGATAAATCTTCTGAAAATAATGGATTTCGGTGTGTTACCGGAGAAACGATCTCATGCTGCAGAGGTAGTTCCCTCTTGAACAGGTTCCCTTGTTTACTTTTCCACAATGTGAGCACACTGCAAATGAAGATGAATTCTGACAACATCAATTATTGAACCAGATATGAATGCAAATTAATTTCAACATCATAGAATTCAATACCTATCCATGAATTGCTGAAGATGCGTCAGATCTTGAGAGTTTGTTGACTCTCTGAGAGAATCCATGTAGTAAACTGTGTTCTTGTTTGGAACAATGAATACCAATATCCATTGATTGCTACATATTAAGAAAGCCATGAACTTATGAATTATGCCAAAAACTGAAAGACAATCAGTGTATGTGTGGTTGGTTACTAGACTTACCATTCATGACATGGCTAGAGAAATGATTCTGCATGGGACGTGTTTCCGAAGAGACGGACAACCGTGTTAATGGCCCAGTCCCGTAGGTCCTTACAATATAATGTAGGATCTGTGAAATACATACTCTCCCTTTTTCTTCTCTGCGCGTTCAATCCCCTGAGAGGAATAAAATGCAGTTAGTTGTTTATCATTTACAGCCTTGTATGGAGAAGTTGATCAGAGTTTGTTAAGTACTTACATAATCAGGCATCTAACAAAAGTGGCATCGAGCTCATTGAAGTTGAAGAAGAGATGTAAGTCCTCGAAACTCACATTGACGGAACCAAAATCGTGTCGGAAATGATCTTTGTTGTAGTGTACTAGGAAACCATGATGACCTGCTGACATTAGATCCATATTATATTCATGTAACTCGCGACAACTGGAGCTGCACTCATCAAAGTATTCGCCAACAAGAAATGGCTAGCCATGGACATAATTGTGTACTTCAAGTACGGCTGCTTTACTTTTAGCAAGCAACAACTCTACTTCTTCATCATTCGTCCCGTCAGAAATAATATTACTCCCCGATTCAAACAACCTACTATTAATTTGGTTCTGGGCGATGAGTGCTTTAAGTAAGAGGCAATCATTCTCTTTCCTCTTCGCTCTCCATCGTGCATCCTCTCAGGTGCAACCTTTTTGGCCGCTTCCTAGGTACTTGAAACATTTCTGGCAGAATGTCTGGTTGGCTGCATGGTAGACTGCCGAGCAGACTGCCAAGCAGACGGTGAAGCTTCGACGGACTGCTTAGTTACGGTGGGTGAACAAATTACTGCCGAGCAATTGATAGAAGACCGCATAGTTATGAGAATATCTAGGCAATGACTATATACAAGGCATCATGTCCGTGTTAAGTAGACCAAAACGATTCTGCATCTACTACTATTCTCCACACATCGACCGCTATCCAGCATGCATCTAGAGTATTAAGTTCATAAGAATAGAGTAATGCTTTAGGCAAGATGACATGATGTAGAGGGATAAACTCAAGCAATATTATATAAACCCCATCTTTTTATCCTCGATGGCAACAATACAATACATGCCTTGCTGCCCCTACTATCACTGGGAAAGGACACCGCAAGATTGAACCCAAAGCTAAGCACTTCTCCCATAGCAAGAAAGATCAATCTAGTAGGCCAAACTAAACCAATAATTCGAAGAGACTTGCAAAGATATCAAATCATGCATATAAGAATTCAGAGAAAACCAAATATTGTTCATAGATAAACTAGATCATAAATCCACTATTCATCGGATCTCGGCAAACACACCACAAAAAGTATGACATCGAATAGATCTCCAAGAACATCAAGGAGAATTTTGTATTGAGAACAAAAGAGAGAGAAGAAGCCATCTAGCTAATAACTATGGACCCGAAGGTCTGTGGTAAACTACTCACACATCATTGGAGAGGCTATGGTGTTGGTGTAGAAGCCCTCCACGATCGAGTCCCCCTCCGGAAGATCACCAGAAAAGGCCCCAAATGGGATCTCACGTGTACAGAAGGTTGCGGCAGTGGAAAAGTGGTTTCGTGGCTCCCCCCGAATGTTTTTAGGGTATAAGAGTATATATAGGCGAAAGAACTATGTCGGTGGAGCTCCGTGGGGACCACGAGGGTGGGGGCACGCCTACCCCCTTGGCACGCCCTCCTGCCTCGTGGAAGCTTCGCAGAGTTCCATACTTCAATTCCAAGTCTCCTAGTTTGTGTTTGTTCCAAGAAAGATCCTCGCGAAGGTCTCGTTCCGTTTGATATTCCTTTTCTGCGAAACACTAAAATAGGCAAAAAAAAAATAGAAACTGACACTAGGCCTCTGGTTAATAGGTTAGTACCAAAAATAATATAAAAGTGCATATTAAAGCCATTAAACATCCAAAATAGATAATATAATAGCATGGAACAATCAAAAATTATAGGTACATTGGAGACATATCAAGCATCCCCAAGCTTAATTCCTGCTCGTCCTCGAGTAGGTAAATGATAAAAACATATTTGTTGATGTGGAATGCTACCTAACATAATTTTCAATGTAATTTCCTTTATTGTGGCATGATTGTTCAGATCCAAAAGATTCAGAGCAAAAGTTCAATATTGACATAAAAATAATAATACTTCAAGCATACTAACCAAGCAATTATGTCTTATCAAAATAACATAGACAAAGAAAGCTCATCCCTACAAAATCATATAGTTTGCCCACGCTTCATCTTCGTCACACAAAATGCTCCCATCATGCACACCCCCGATGACAAGCCAAGAAATTGTTTCATACTTAGCCTTTTCAAACTTTTTCAACTTTTACGCAATATATGAGCGCAAGCCATGGACATAGCACTATGGGTGTAATAGAATGGTGGTTGTGGAGAAGACAAAAAGGAGGAAGATAGTATCACATCAACTAGGCGTATCAATGGGCTATGGAGATGCCATCGATAGATATCAATGTGAGTGAGTAGGGATTGCCATGCAACGAATGCACTAGATCTAAGTGCGTGTGAAATCTCAACAGAAGTAACTAAGTGGGTGTGCATCAACTTGCTTGCTCACGAAGACGTAGGGTAATTTGAGGAAGCCCATCATTGGAATATACAAACCAAGTTCTATAATGTAAAATTCCCACTAGTATATGAAAGTGAGAACATAAGAGACTCTCTATCATGAAGTTCATGGTGCTACTTTGAAGCACAAGTGTGGAAAAAAGATAGTAACATTGCCCCTTCTCTCTTTTTCTCTCATTCATTTTTTCTTTTCTCTTTTTTTGTTTGGGCCTTCTTTTTTATGGCCTCTTTTTTTGTCTGGAGTCTCATCCCGACTTGTGGGGGAATCATAGTCTCCATCATCCTTTCCTCACATGGGACAATGCTCTAATAATGAATATCATCAAACTTTTATTTACTTAGAACTCAAGAATTACAACTCGATACTTAGAACAAAATATGACTCTATGTGACTGCCTCCGACGGTGTACCGAGATGTGCAATGAATCAAGAGTGACATGTATAAAAAATTATGAATGCTGGCCATGCCATACATACGACGTCAACTACATGATCATGCAAAGCAATATGACTATGATGAAGCATGTCATAACAAATGGAACGGTGGAAAGTTGCATGACAATTTATCTCGGAATGGCTATGGAAATGCCATAATAGGTAGGTATGGTGGTATTTTGAGGAAGCTAAATGATGGTTTTATGGTACCGACGAAAGTTGCGCGGCACAAGAGAGGCTAGCAATGCTGGAAGGGTGAGAGTGCGTATAATCCATGAACTCAACATTAGTCATAAAGAACTCACATACTTATTGCAAAAATCTACAAGTCATCAAAACCAAGCACTACGCGCATGCTCCTAGAAGGGTAGATTGGTAGGAAAATACCATTGCTCGTCCCCGACTGCCACTCATAAGGAAGGCACTCAAAGGACACCTCATGCTTCAAATTTGTCACACAATGGTTACCATACGTGCATGCTACGGGACTTGCCAACCTTAACACAAGTATTTCTCAATTTCACAATTACTCAACTAGCACAACTCTAATATTATCATCTCTATATCTCAAAACAGTTATCAAGTATTAAACTATTCAATGCACTCTATACGAAAGTTTTTATTATACCCATCTTGAATGCCCATCATATTAGGACTAATTTTATAACCAAAGCAAATTACCATGCTGTTCTAAAAGACTCTCAAAATAATATAAGTGAAGCATGAGAGATCAATAATTTCTATAAAATAAAACCACCACCGTGCTCTAAAAAGATATAAGTGAAGCACTAGAGCAAAATTATCTAGGTCAAAAGATATAAGTGAAGCACATAGAGTATTTTAATAAATTCCGATTCATGTGTGTCTCTCTCAAAAGGTGTGTACAGCAAGGATGGTTATGGTAAACTAAAAAGCAAAGACCCAATTCATACAAGACGCTCCAAGAAAAACTCATATCATGTGGTGAATAAAAATATAGCCTCAAGTAAAGTTACCGATAGACGAAGATGAAAGAGGGGATGCCTTCCGGGGCATCCCTAAGCTTAGGCGTTTGTTGTTCCTTGAATTTTACCTTGGGGTGCCTTGGTCATTCCCAAGCTTAGGATCTTTCCATACCTTGTTCCAAAATCCATCAAACCTTTACCCAAAAACTTGAAAACTTCATAACACAAAACTCAATAGAAAATCCCATGAGCTCCGTTAGTCTATACCAATATAAAAAGACCGAAATGGGCAGATCCAAACCATCTCAACCATCAAATCATGTTATCTAGCGGTTCAAATCGCTCCAATGTTGAGCACCAAACACATTTAACGCTCTAATTACCCACCACTGCCATTGGCTGTAAACACGTTTTGACGCAACACTATCCCTTGAAATCTGCCATGTAATTAGTATCCTACCATTCCTGCGAATAAATAATTGATATCTTACCAAATATCAATATGCAATAGATATATCTTACCTAATATAAACATGCATTGCACCTACATTATTACTAGTATAAGAAAACAAACCACCACTTTAATGTACTATATTTAACTCATTCTTTATTTATATTGGTGTTAACCTACTGTATTTCAACTTCTCTATGGTTCATACCCCCGATACTAGCCATAGTTTCATTAAAATAAGCATACAACACACGAAAAATAGAATCTGTCAAAACAGAACAGTCTGTAGTAATCTGGAGGTTTCTAATACTTCTGTAACTCCAAATTTTTTGACAAATTAGGAAGACCTAAATCATTTGTATATTGATCTACTTTAGTTGGAATTGGTATTTTATCACTCTCTGGTAAAACAATGAAAATTATTCTTGTGAGCGCATACTTTCTGTTTTTTTCCAGCAAGATCTAACAACAATCACCCAAGAAGATCCTAAAGGCTTTACTTGGCACAAATACTAATTAAAACATAAAAAACAAAATCATAATAGAGGCTAGATAAATTATTTATTACTAAACAGGAACAAAAAGTAAGAACAAAAATAAAATTGGGTTGCCTCCCAACAAGCGCTATCATTTAACGCCGCTAGCTAGGTATTGCCATCTTTGATATGCAATCCATTAGTGTCTATCATAATTAATTCATAAGGCAATCTAATTTTGTTTCTAGGAAAGTGTTCCATGCCTTTCCTTAACGGAAATTGAAATCTAATGTTTCCTTCTTTCATGTCAATAATTGCACCAATCGTTATAAGGAAAGGTCTAGCAAGAATAATAGGACATGTAGTATTGCAATCTATATCAAGAACAATGAAATCTAGGGGCACATAATTCCTATTTGCAATAACAAGAACATCATTAATTCTTCCCATTGGTTTCTTAATGGTGGAATCCGCAAGGTGCAAATTTAAAGAACAATCATCAAAATCATGGAAACCTAACACATCACACAAAGTTTTTGGAATCGTGGAAACACTAGCACCCAAATCAAACAAAGAATAGCATTCATAATCTTTAATCTTAATTTCAATAGTAGGTTCCCACTCATCATAAAGTTTTCTAGGGATATAAACTTCTAGTTCAAGCTTTTCTTCATAGGATTGCATTAAAGCATCAACGATATGTTTAATAAAAGCTTTATTTTGATCATAAGCATGAGGAGAATTTAACACAGATTGCAACAAGGAAATACAATGTGTCAAAGAGCAATTATCATAATTAAATTCCTTGAAATACAAAATAGTGGGTTCATCGCTATGTAAAGTTTTGACCTCTCCAATCCCACTTTTATTATCAAGATCTAAAAACTCCGAATCATTGGGACGCCTTTTAACTAAAGTTGACTCATCTCCTGTCCCATCTTTATCAAGATTCATATTGGAAAACAAAGATTTAATAGGAGACACATCAATCACTTTTAGATCTTCATCATCATTATCATGAAAACTAGAAGAACACGCTTTCACAAAGCAATCTTTTTTAGCACGCATCCTAGCGATTCTTTCTTTGCATTCATTAATAGAAATTATGATGAGGAGATCAATACCATTGTTACACCCACAGCCACTTCTGCTATACATACTGGACCAATTACTAGAGCTCGCGCATGCCAATTGAATTATCAGGTACTTTCATTTCTTGGTAACGATTCTAATGTTCATGAGAATATGATGCTGCCTAAATTGGATACATTTGTTTTGTTTACAAATGAAGGGCCTACCTTGTACAAGAAAGATGAACCTTGGAGAAAGTTCAAGCATGGAGATGATGGCATGCGCAAGGGGATCAAGAACGAAGTTACAAGTGATGATTTCAGGACTTTGAAGCCACCATAAGGAGTGCATGAAGCCTTGGACGAAATATACAAGATGCCACTTCATAAATTTCGTCCAGAGGCTATTTTAGGTGCTGTGTCACCTTATTATTGGGCCAGGCCCATGTATTTTCGAAATACTTAAGTATAGGCTGTTTTTAGAGTCCGTATGTGTGAGGAAACAAGAGTTAGGGTTGGTTTCTGACCCCTCCTCCAAGGGCCACGAAATCCCCCCCACCTCTTCCTCCATATATAGAGCCCTTAGGGCGTCATTTAGACTTTGGTTTTGTTTAGATTAAAAGTTCGCCATAGCTGCAACTTCGCGTACTTCGTTTGTGTTCAGCGACCAGACCAAGGCGTCGCAGAACCCCACCTTTGTCAATAAAGCTTTCATCTTATATTCGCACTATCCAGATTGCAATCTCTGTTTCTTGCTTGTTCTTCGTTTGCTCGCAGGAAACAGACCCTCATGGCCAGGTTGATCATGCTATGACGTGGTCAATAACCCTCGGAAGTTGGTTTAGCGATTGCTAAGACGCGACGTCTCGCACGTTCGTAGTCAGATCGTCAAGGTCGACTCCCACAGAAAACGATAGCCACCATCTCATCAAAACACCGGGACACCTTCGCCTCTATCAAGTGGTATGAGAGCGTTATAATATCCTGAGGAGAGACATGTTCCTGCTGTTGTTTGTGCTTTCACTAGATTTGCATGTGTTTGGTGGTCTGAACATTGTAGATTATATCCTATTCCAGCTACTTGGGCTTCTTTGAAAACTGCTATGCGTACTCGTTGGGTTCCACCATATTATCAACGTGAATTACTTCAACAATTGCAGCGTTTAAGTCAAGGAAAAATTCTATAGAAGAATATTATCAAGAATTACAAACTGGCATGATTTGGTGTAGTATTGTTGAGGAGAATGAAGCTATGCTTGCACGTTTTATGGGTGGATTAAATAAAGAGATTCAGACCATTCTAGAGTATAAGGAGTATACTAATATCACTCGTTTATTACATCTTGCTTGTAAAGCTAAACGTGAAGTGCAGGATCGACATGCATTGGCGCGAACTAACTTTTATGCAGGTCGATCTTCATCATGGACACCACGTGCATCCTCTACTTCCACTCCACCAGCACCTCCATCAGGTGCCACCTCCAGTCGTGATACAAGAAAGTAGGCACAACCACCACTATCTGCCAACAGAACATCTGCCAGACCTGCGCAGAGCTCTTCTTCTTCCATGGCATCAATAGGGCACACAAGTGATATTATTTATCATCATTGTAAGGGAAGAGGACATTGTGCAAGAGAATGCCAATCTCAGTGTGTGATGATTGCTACTGAGGATGGTGGGTATGAGTCCACTAGTGACTATGATGAGGAGACTTTGGCTCTTATTACACATGACGAACACGGTGGAGAGGATTCTGGTCATGAGGCGCAATACATGGCTGCTGAGGATGCTGACAGGTATGAATGTTTAGTTGCTCAACATGTTTTGAGTGTGTAGGTTACACAAGCTGAGCAAAATCAGAGGCATAATTTGTTCCATACAAAGGGAGTTGTGAAGGAACGTTCTGTTCGCGTCATAATAGATGGAGGGAGCTGCAATAACTTGGCTAGCATGGAGATGGTGGAGAAGCTATCTCTCACCACAAGACCACATCCACATCCTTACTACATCCAATGGTTCAACAACAGCGGCAAGGTTAAGGTAACACGTACTGTTCGTGTGCATTTTAGTATCTCTACATATGCTGATTATGTTGATTGTGATGTGGTACCTATTCAAGCATGTTCCTTATTACTTGGTAGACCATGGCAATTTGATAAAAATTATGTACACCATGGTAGAAACAATTAGTATACTCCTGTTCATAAGGATAAAAATATTAGTTTTGAAAGATGATATTAATAGAGCTAATAAAGATGATATTAATAGAGCTAATAAAGCAAAACAGGAGAAAAATAAAAGTGAAAATCAGATTGTGGCAAAAGAATTTGAGCAACAAATGCAGCCTAATAATAAACCATCTAGTGTTGCTTCTGAAATTAAATTCAAAAGTGCATGTTTACTTGCCAATAAATCTGATATTGATGATTTAGATTTTAGCAAATCTGTTTGCTACGCTTTTGTGTGCAAAGAGGCATTATTTTCATTCGAGGACGTGCCTTCCTCCTTGCCTCCTACTGTCAGTAACACTTTGCAGGAGTTCGCTGACGTCTTTCCACAAGACGTGCCACCGGGATTACCACCTATTCGAGGGATTGAGCATCAAATTGACTTAATTCCCGGTGGATCATTACCCAACCGTGCACCAAGAACTGCTCGACAAAGGTTATATACGTGAATCCCTTAGTCCTTGTGTTGTTCCTATCATTTTAGTGCCGAAAAAGGATGGTACGTCGCGTATGTGCGTTGATTGTAGAGGCGTTAATAATATTACTATTCGTTATCGTCATCCTATTCCTAGGCTAGATGATATGCTTGATGAATTGAGTGGCTCTACAATATTCTCCAAAGTTGATTTGCGTAGTGGATACCATCAAATTCGTGTGAAATTGGGAGATGAATGGAAAACAACATTTAAAACTAAGTTTGGATTATATGAGTGGTTAGTCATGCCTTTTGGGTTAACTAATGCACCTAGAACTTTCATGAGGTTAATGAACAAAGTTTTACGTGCTTTCATTGGAGGATTTGTGGTAGTTTACTTTGATGACATATTCATTTATAGCAAATCTTTGGAGGAACATTTGGAACATTTACGTGCTGTTTTTATTGCTCTACGTGATGCACGTTTGTTTGGTAACCTTCAAAAGTGCACCTTTTGCACCGACCGAGTATCTTTTCTTGGCTATGTTGTTACTCCACAGGGAATTGAAGTTGATAAAGCCAAGATTGAAGCTATTGAGAGTTGACCGTAGCCCAAAACGGTCACACAAGTGAGGAGTTTCCTTGGCCTCGCTGGTTTCTATAGGCGTTTTGTGAGAGATTTCAGCACCATTGCTGCACCTCTCAACGAGCTTACAAAGAAGGATGTGCCTTTTGTTTGGGGTACTGCACAGGAAGAAGCCTTCACGGTATTGAAAGATAAGTTGACACATGCTCCTTTACTCCAACTTCCTGATTTTAATAAGACTTTTGAGCTTGAATGTGATGCTAGTGGAATTGGATTAGGAGGTGTGTTATTACAAGATGGCAAACCTGTTGCATACTTTTCTGAAAAATTGAGTCGGCCTAGTCTGAACTATTCTACTTATGATAAAGAATTATATGCTCTTGTTTGGACCTAGAAACATGGCAACATTATTTATGGCCAAAGGAATTTGTTATACATTCTGATCATGAATCTTTGAAACACATTAAAAGTCAAGCAAAACTGAACCGTAGACATGCTAAATGGGTTGAGTTCATTGAGACTTTCCCTTATGTCATTAAACACAAGAAGGGTAAAGAAAATGTTATTGCGGATGCGTTGTCTCGTCATTATACTATGCTTTCACAACTTGACTTTAAAATATTTGGTTTGGAGACCATCAAAGATCAATATGTGCACGATGCTGAATTTAAAGATGTATTGCAGAATTGTAAGGAAGGGAGAACTCGGAACAAGTTCGTTCTTAACGATGGATTTGTGTTTCGTGCTAACAAGCAATGCATTCCATCTAGCTCCATTCGTCTTTTGTTGTTGCAGGAGGCGCATGGAGGAGGATTAATGGGACACTTTGGCGTCAAGAAGACGGAGGATATACTTGCTACACATTTCTTTTAGCCAAAGATGAGATGGGATGTTGAGTGTTTTGTTGCTCGCAGCACTACATGTCAAAAAGCTAAGTCACGACTCAATCCTCATGGTTTATATATGCCTTTGCCTGTACCTAGTGTTCCTTGGGAGGATATATCTATGGACTTTGTTTTAGGCTTCTTCCTGTGCGGTACCCCAAACAAAAGGCACATCCTTCTTCGTAAGCTCGTTGAGAGGTGCAACAATGGAGCTGAAATCTCTCACAAAACGCCTATAGAAACCAGCAAGGTCAAGGAAACTCGTCACTTGTGTGACCGTTTTGGGCTGCGGCCAACTCTCAATAGCTTCAATCTTGGCTTTATCAACTTCAATTCCCTATGGAGTAACAACATAGCCAAGAAAAGATACTCGGTCGGTGGAAAAGGTGCACTTTCCAAGGTTACCAAACAAACGTGCATCATGTAGAGCAATAAAAACAGCACGTAAATGTTCCAAATGTTCCTCCAAAGATTTTCTATAAATGAATATGTCATCAAAGTAAACTACCACAAATCGTCCAATGAAAGCACATAAAACTTCGTTCATTAACCTCATGAAAGTACTAGGTGCATTAGTTAACCCATAAGGCATGACTAACCACTCATATAATCCAAACTTAGTTTTAAATGCTTTTTTCCATTCATCTCCCAATTTCATACGAATTTGATGGTATCCACAACACAAATCAACCTTGAAGAATATTGTAGAGCCACTCAATTCATCAAGCATATCATCTAGCCTAGGAATAGGATGACGATAACGAATAGTAATATTATTAATGCCTCTACAATCAACGCACATACGCGATGTACCATCCTTTTTCCACACTAAAATGATAGGAACAACACAAGGACTAAGGGATTCGCGTATATAACCTTTGTCGAGCAGTTCTTGTACTTGATGCACAATCTCCTTCGTCTCCTCTGGATTGGTACGGTATGGTGTACGGTTGGGTAATGATGCGCCGGGAATTAAGTCAATTTGATGCTCAATCCCTTGAATAGGTGGTAATCCCCGTGGCACGTCTTGTGGAAAGACGTCAGTGAACTCCTGCAAAATGTTAGTGACAGTAGGAGGCAAAGAGGAAGGCACATCCTCGAATGAAAATAATGCCTCTTTGCACACAAAAGTATAGCAAACAGATTTGCTAAAATCTAAATCATCAATATCATATTTGGTGGCAAGTAAACATGCACTTTTCAATTTAATTTTGGAAGCAACACTAGATGGTTTATTATTAGGCTGCATTTGTTGCTCAAATTCTTTTGCCACAATCTAATTTTCACTTTTATTTTTCTCCTGTTTTGCTTTATTAGCTCTATTAAGATCATCTTTCAAAATGGAATCGGGAGTCATAGGGAGCAAATTAATATTTTTATCCTTATGAACAAGAGTATACTGATTGTTTCTACCATGGTGTACAGAATTTTTATCAAATTGTCATGGTCTACCAAGTAATAAGGAACATGCTTGCATAGGTACCACATCACAATCAACATAATCAGCATATGTAGAGATATACTAAAATGCACACGAACAGTAAGTGTTACCTTAACCTTGCCGCTGTTGTTGAACCATTGGATGTAGTAAGGATGTGGATATGGTCTTGTGGTGAGAGATAGCTTCTCCACCATCTCCATGCTAGCCAAGTTATTGCAGCTCCCTCCATCTATGATGACGCGAACAGAACATTCCTTCACAACTCCTTTTGTATGGAACAAATTATGCCTATGATTTTGCTCAGCGTGTGTAACCTGCACATTCAAAACACATTGAGCAACTAAACATTCATACCTGTCAGCATCTTTAGCAGCTATGTATTGCGCCTCATGATCAGAATCCTCTCCACCGTGTTCTACATGTGTAATAAGAGCCAAAGTCTCCTCATCATAGTCACTACCGGACTCATACCCACCATCCTCAGTAGCAATCATCACATGCTGAGATTGGCATTCTCTCGCAAAATGTCCTCTTCCCTTACAACGGCGAAAATAATATCACTTGTGTGCCCTGTTGATGTCATGGAAGAAGAAGAGCTCTGCGTAGGTCCGGCAGGTGTGCTCTTGGCAGATAGTGGTGGTTGTGCCTGCTTTCTTGTATCACGGCTGGAGGTGGCACCTGATGGAGGTGCTGGTGGAGTGGAAGTAGAGGATGCATGTGGTGTCCATGATGAAGATCGGCCTAAGATAGTTCGCGCCAATGCCTGTTGATCCTGCACTTCACGTTCAGCTTTACAAGCAAGATGGAATAAACGAGTGATATTAGTATACTCCGTATACTCTAGAATGGTCTGAATCTCTCTATTTAATCCACCCATAAAACGTGCAAGCATAGCTTCATTCTCCTCAACAATACCACATCTAATCATGCCAGTTTGTAATTCCTGATAATATTCTTCTACAGAATTTTTCGTTGTCTTAAACGCTGCAATTGCTGAAGTAATTCACGTTGATAATATGGTGGAACCCAATGAGTACGCATAGCAGTTTTCAAAGCAGCCCAAGTAGATGGAATAGGATATAATCTACAATGTTCAGACCACCAAACACATGCACAGCTAGTGAAAGCACAAACAGCAGCAGGAACACGTCTCTCCTCAGGATATTGTAAACATGTAAATCGTTGTTCAGTTTCTAACTCCCAAGATATATATCAGGAACATATCTACCCTCAAACGGTGAAATATTCAATTTTAGTTTAGGAAGATGGTCATGTATCTCAGGTGGTGGTGCAGCCCTACCGTTGCGATGATATGCATGAGGACGACCTGGTGGTGGTGGTGCTGGTGGTTGCACGTAGTTCTGATTTTGGTCAACCTCATCCTCGTAATGGTCCTCCAACCCTAACTTTTTAAAGTCAATATTTCGATAGAGGCGAAGGTGTCCCGATGTTTCGATGAGATGGTGCCTATCGTTTTCTGTGGGAGTCGATCTTGACGATCCGACTACGAACGTGCGAGACGTCGCACCTTAGCAATCGCTAAACCAACTTCCGAGGGTTATTGACCATGCCGGAGCATGATCAACCTGATCACGAGGGTCTGTTTCCTGCGAGCAAACGAAGAACAAGCAAGAAACTGAGATTACAATCTGGATAGTGCAAATATAAGATGAAAGCTTTACTGATCAAGGTGGGGTTCTGTGACACCTTGGTCTGGTCGTTGAACACAAACGTAGTATGCGAAGTTGCAGCTATGGCGAACTTTTAATCTAAACAAAACCCAAATTCTAAACTACGCCCTAAGGGCTGTATATATGGAGGAAGAGGGTGGGCGGGATTTCGTGGCCCTTGGAGGAGGGGTCCGAAACCAACCCTAACACATACGGAATCTAAAAACAACCTATACTTAAGTATTTCGAAAATACATGGGCCTGGCCCAATAATAAGGTGACGCAACACCTAAAATAGCCTCTGGATGAAATTTATGAAGTGGCATCTTGTATATTTCGTCCAAGGCTTCATGCACTCCTTATGATGGCTTCAAAGTCCTAAAATCATCACTTGTAACTCCGATCTTGATCCCGTTGCACATGTCATCATCTCCATGCTTGAGCTTGCTCCAAGGTTCATCTTTCTTGTCCAAGGTAGGCCCTTCATTTGTAAGCAAAATTAATGTATCCAATTTAGGCAGCATCATATTCTCATGAACATTAGAATCGTTACCAAGAAACGAAAGTACCTGATAATTCAATTAGCGTGCGCGATCTCTAGTAATTGGTCCAGTCTGTATAGCAGCAGGGGTTGTGGGTGTAACAATGGTATTGATGTCCTCATCATCCTCCCCTTCTTGAAATGAAGTCGTCCTCGACGAAAGTTCATCGTCTTCACCCAAATAAGGCTTCAAATCTGCAATGTTAAAAGTGGGATTAACCCCAAAATCTTTCCATAAAATCTTCTTCACTTTCTTCTAAAGTGGAATGCAACAGGGTAGTTTGTAAAGCATCATAATATTTCGTTACGGTGTCACTACCTTGTTTTAAATGTTGCAACTTTTTACTCATGTCATGAGTATAATAAGCAGGAACGAATGTATGTCGCATGGAAAGTTTCACATCATCCCAAGTAGTAGGTATATCATTAGGGTGTAACCGACAATATTCACTCCACCAAACTATAGCATAACCAGTGAAAGAACTAACCGCAACCTTAACTTTTTTATGTTCATCAAAATTATTGGAAGCAAATATATTATTTATGTCAAACTCCCATTCAAAATTATTTATGTCAAAATTATTGTCACAGCCCTAGAATTTGTTTGTCATTAGTTGCATTAAGGCATTCATGCATCATGTTTAAAGTTCATGAAACTTGAACTGGGGATGACAAACCCTAGCACTAAATAAAATGCAATTAGGATCAAAATAAAAATATTTTCAATAAACCCAGAATGCCCTTTAGGAAAGTTCATTATTTTTGTTAAAGGTGAAAACCCCTGCCAACAATGATGCACATATTTCTAGGCCATTCTGGATTTTTGAATTAAATCCTATTGTATTTGACCTTGGGCATTTAAATACTATAAATAATTTAAATGTTCAAATAAATGTTGGAAATTGTTAAGGGTCACTAAAATAATTCAGAAAGCACCCATAATTGTTTCCAGGATTTTATAAAATGATTTGATAATTTTTAAATCAAATCAAAACAAACTACAGAAAATAGAAAAACAGAATTAAATAGAAATAAGAGAGAGAGAGCAGAAGATCTACCTGGCGCCTACCTGTGCGGCCTGCTGCAGAAGCCGGCCCAGCCCACCAGGGGCTCCCCTCCTGTCGTCTTCCCCGCGCCAGTAGGCAGCGCGCGTGGCCGACGGGCGCCGACGCTGCCTCGGCCACCTCCTGCTTGCCGCTCTCCTTCCTCGACGCTCTGGACGCCTTCCCCGAGCGCCACGCACCTCCCTGCCTCTCTCCCTCACTCTCCCGCGCTCTCACCCCCGTCCCTGGATCTCTCCCTCTCTCACCCGAGAGTCGCCGCCGACGTCGCTCGCAACCACCGCGGCCACAGCCACTTCCTCGCTCCCTCTCTGCGTACCCGAGCTCAGCCCGGACCCCAAGCCCCTCTACGTCGACCCACCGAAGCCCGGATGCCCCAAGACGATGCCGCGGCGTTTCTTCTTGACCACGGCCGCCGGATGCCGCCGTCCGATTCATCCTCTCCGCCATTCCCCCCGAGCACGCCGACCTGCTCTTCGAACTCACTTGAGCTCCTACGCCTCCCCTCTCTCTTCCCCGCCTCGATTGCGCCCTGTAGCCTCGATCCCACCAGAGCCGTAGCCACCGTTAGCTAGAGCTGCAACCGAGCACGCGGTCGTGCTCAGTGCAACCCCAGGAGGTCATAACACCCCTCTCTGCCTCCTGTCGTGCTCCCTAACCCCAAAACCCAGTTCACCTGAATGCCGGCGCCGCTGCGAGCTCCATTCCGGCGAACCCCGGCCACCCCCGCACCTTCCGTTGGTCCCCCTAGATGCGCACGGGCACGGGCTACCTCCTGGTGCCCTTGGCGCGTCGATCCGTCGCCTCTGGCGTAACTCCGGCGAGCCACCGCCGCTCTGGGTCATCGCCGTCGTCCAACCGCCAGCGAATCCGACGTGGCCGGTCATTAGGGCCTAACCACCCCGCTAACCCAGGCCTAGGGCCACTGACATGTGGGCCCTACCGTTTAATTAACCCGACTAACAATTTAGTTAAGTTAATTAAACTCTATTAAATCACTGTGCAGCTGACATGTGGGTCCCACATGTCAGATTTGACCTGGACAACGTTGTTGACTTGCTGACGTCACTGTGAAGTCATGCTGACGCAGTAATAGGTTTTCTGGATTTATTTTTATTCAGGAATTTCAGAAAATGATTAAAACTTCAATAAATCATAGAAATTCAACTGTAACTCCAAATTAAATAATTTATATATGAAAAATTATCAGAAAAATTCAAGGAATCCATCTGTACCATTTTCATGCATGTTAGAACAACTTATAGCTGCTGTTTAGCACAAATCAATTAAATGGCATTTGAATAATCACATATGGAGTTTGAATTTGAATCTTGTATTCAAACCAACCCCATTTAACTTGTTGCTAGATGCATTAGCCCAAAACACATTCATTTTGCCATGTCATGATCATGCATCATGTTGTGCATTGCATTGATTGTGTTCCTTTCTTTGTTGCCGGTATCTGTTCCCTCCCGGTAGACGATGTTCCGACGTTGTGATCGTTGACACTGATGAAGACTCAATGTTATCTTCAGAAGTGCCAGGCAAGCAAAACCCCCTTTTTCATTCCGATACAATCCTACTCTCTCGCCCTGCTCTCTTTTACTGCATTAAGACAACAACGATTCAACTGTTACTTGCTGCGGTAGCTGAACCCCTTTATCCTTTGCATGACCTGTCATTCCACAGTAAATAGATGAAACCCACTAGCATGAGTAGGAGTTGTTTGAGCCCTGTTGTGCCTACTCATTCTTGCTTGTTTGTCATGCCTGCTACTGTTAGAGTTGAGTCAGGTCTGATTCATTGGGGATGAATCAGAGGTGTGTGAACATGTCCTACTGTGTGTGAGCTAAGTGTGTGAATACGATTTGGTAAAGGTAGCGGTGAGAGGCCATGTAGGAGTACATGGTGGGTTGTCTCATTGCAGCCGTCCTCAGGAACTGAGTTCTGTGTTTGTGATCCATGATTCAGCTACTACCATGCATTGGGCCCGAAACCAATGGACCCTCTCGGCTTCTTGATCACCCGTGTCCTCTATCCAGGAGTTGCAAGTAGTTTCTGGTGTTTGTAGTATGCTGGAGGCCGTGCGCAGCGCTGACTGTAGGGGTGGGCTGTGATGCAGTAGGCACATGGCACGGTGTACCGGGCGCCCGTTTGGTGTCTCGGGAACCCTGTTCACATCGTTTGGGGCTGTGAGCGAAACTCCGGCCGGATCTCCTCATGGATGGAACCCGAATAGGCGATAAACCTGGACTAGAGACTCGAGTGTTTAGGCAGGCCGTGGCCGACACCCACGTTGGGCTTCCGCTTGAAGGTTGCCGAGTACATGTCGTGTAAACGGCGGTAAGTGGTGAGAGCGTGTGTGAAGAAGTACACCCCTACAGGGTTAACATCATCTATTCGAATAGCCGTGTCCGCAGAAAAGGACTTCTGGGTTGCTTATATCAGTTCATAGACAAGTGAAAGTGGATACTCTAGAATACGCAAGATAAGCGTGAGTGCTATGGATGGCGTTCTCGTAGGGAGACGGGAGCGGATCCATAGTGGTGTATTGATATGGTGAATATGTGGACTCGTGTGCGCCACCTCAAAAGAGTTACTTGCAGTCGTTGTTCAGGATAGCCACCGAGTCAAAGCTGGCTTGCTGCAGTTAAACCCCACCATCCCCTTGTTGAAAATGATGCATATGTAGTTAGTTCTGATGTAAGTCTTGCTGGGTACATTTGTACTCACGTTTGCCTATTTTATGTTTTTGCAGAGAGACCTCAGTCTCGCTAGTAGTTCCGTATGGTCTTCGACGTTTAGCTTGTTACCTCAGCTACGATCTTGTGCCCCCGGCAGGATCTGGTAGATAGTCAGGCTTCTCAGCCCTTTTCATTTATAGATGTCTGTACTCAGACATGATAGCTTCCGCTTGTGCTTTGATTTGTATGCTCTGAATGTTGGGTCATGAGACTCATGTTTGTAATATCTCGCTCCTCAGAGCCTATTGAATAAATACTTGAGTCATAGAGTCATGTTGTGATGCCATGTTGTATTTGCACATATCGAGCATATTGTGTGTATGTTATTGAAATGCTTGGTATGTGTGGGATCTGACCATCTAGTTGTTTATCTTTAGTAGCCTCTCTTACCGAGAAATGTCTCCTAGTGTTTCCACCGAGCCATGGTAGCTTGCTACTGCTCCGGAACACTTAGGCTGGCCGGCATGTGTCCTTCTTCGTTCCTGTGTCTGTCCCTTCGGGGAAATGTCACGCGATGAATACCGGAGTCCTGTTAGCCCGCTACAGCCCGGTTCATCGGAGTCCTGCTAGCCCAGTGCTACAGCCTGGATTCACTCGCTGATGACCGACACGTTCGATGCTGGGTCATGGATGCCTGTCCCTGTAAGTCTGTGCCACTTTGGGTTTACGACTAGCCATGTCAGCCCGGGCTCCTTATCATATGGATGCTAGCGACTCTGTCATATACGTGTGCCAAAAGGCGCAAACGGTCCCGAGCAAAGGTAAGGCGACACCCGTGGGAATACCGTGCGTGAGGCCGCAAAGTGATATGAGGTGTTACATGCTAGATCGATGTGGCATTGAGTCGGGGTCCTGACAGTTTTGGTATTAGAGCTTGACTGCCTGTAGGATTACCAAGCCAAACTGGTCGAAGTTGAGTTTAGAAATTCTTAGTATATAAGGGAATTGATTGTGGGATGGAACGTAAGGCTCTTTTTACTCCTTATACCTTATGCCCTTCTGATCTGAGTCATCATCTTCTCTTCTACGGGGATTAAGAACTAGGCTATCTCTTCTTTCTATCAGGATCACGTGTTACTAATCCGTAGACTTATAGATTGTTGGATTTAAGCTTGAGTTCAGTTCCTACGACTTCTGTATGTTAACTGTTGATCTCGGAACCTTGATATTGTGCTTCTGGGCGGCTATGCCACCATTTTTGTGAATGTCTCAAATCTTTTCGAGCATTTATAGCCGATATGCTGTCCGAGTCATCCCAGGTTTCTAAATAGTCTGATGCATTTGCAAAATCCTTTTCCTCTGGTTTCAATGTCTTTTAGGTCAGATTAATCACACAAATTAGTGAGTTGAGGTACTTTATTGCCTCGACATATATGTTGGAATAATTATTATGACCCTAGGTGTTTTAGGGAGTCACCTAGTAATCTAGCAATGTTTTGTGTTCCCAGTGTGAAGATTCTGGCCTTTATTATCGAAAGCATCCTGTGATGCCATTTAGTTAGTAGGCATTCTATTCCTGGGTTCTTGAACCCGAGATTCACCCTACTTACATCATGTTGATAGTGTTGCTAGTTCCTTTAGTATATTAGTAACCTTTGCGATAGTCCCCGAGGTCTGTGGTATATCGTTCTTCCAAATACCATGAACCATTATGGCAGAAGTTTGTTGGATCAAAAGATCACAACAGGCCCTCTATGAGTTCTCCATTCTATATTGCGACTCTGCCAGTTCTACTTTTCTGCATGGGTTATCCGAAAGAAACATGTGGAACTTGGTTCGACATACTAATCTATGCATCCACAACTCAAAAATTATATGTTCCTTTGAGTTGTCCCTCTTTAGTTGTCTACTGACCTTCGTCTATCAATTGATAGTCAAGAGTATGCGTGCGTTCGTTTATCGATGCCTATTACTCTTGTGGTCTGTCAAGCCATTCTATTGCGGAATGACTAGGAGAAACAAACTCTAGTACCTCTTCCATATCCAGGATTGGGTCAAAGAAGTTGTGCTCCACAGAACAAATTGCTAATCCAGCTTTTGTTCTGCTCTACCTTGGAGTATTACCATCTTTATATCGGGATTGTTATAGGAATTGCACACCATCCTATGAACTCTTGGTAGTGATACTTCTCACCATCATTAGTCATTCCTCGGTCCTCGTGTTGATGCAACCGGAATACCGACAAATGAATTGTGATGTGTGAAATCAATACTCCCAGCAACCTCGTTGCTTGGTAGTTAAAGGATAATAATTTCATTCTTAGCGTGTTGGTTTTTGAATCATCCTTCTAAGACTGATCGTGCTACCTAGTCCTTATTTCGGTGCACCCTTCGATTGATGAGTTAGGATCTTCTCAAGTCCTCACTCATGTGATCATATCGTCTTGCCTCAAAAAGCAAGATTGTTCTCGAGCTTACTAACATATGGTGGTTCGTGACTTTCCAAATATCTTCTTGGAAGTGTTACCGGGTTGTTTCCTGACTGTTATGTTGAACTCGTGATCAAGTTGGTTTCTTGTGAACCACCCTTTCTCCAAGAATCTGTGTTGGATATCCCTGAACTAGTTGGTTAAGCTAGACAACAACTTGGAGAATTGGAAGATAAAAGCTTGCCTAATTTAGTTCGTTCCAAAGGGATATTCTTGTGTAGAGTGTGTTGAAGAAAGATGATATCTTCATCGATTGGTCCCTGTGATCAGTTGCTGGAACTATTGTCCTATCAATCCTTGATTTGAGTGTGGGCTATCGTCAAATCAAATCAGTACCAACCATGTTCGTAATGTTGTCTTACTCGTGGTTGATCCCTCGAGCATACACCATTATATCTTTTGGGTCTGACCAATGCTATCACTTGTTCACTTAACTATGGAATTCCTTTTGAAAGGAAACCCAGATGAATTGTTGTTGAGCCCATTGACAACATCCTTGTCTTCTCCATAATTTTGCTGAACATTAAGCTAGTGTTGGAAAACTTTTGAAAGCATTTGTTCATGCTAGCTCATGAAGCATATGTTCGGATGTAAGAAGTGACTTCCTCTAGTTCATGTGCATTTGATGCAAGTTGCCGCCGTGGATTCGAGGAAGATTGTCTTGTTTCCTTTGGAATCATCCCAAATCAGTCATGCACACGTGCGAAGTATTCTGTAGTCTGGAGGCTTGCAACCTTCATTCTATATGTGTCCCTAGCACACTAAGCCACTGATTGACTTGTTCAATGAAAAGAAGTCTATGCTTGGGATCTAATCCATGGACTTGCGTAAAGACTTCGATATCCTCGATGATGGTTCCCTATCTGAACTCGGTAGTGTTTAATTATAAGACTACTACATGGCCATGCTTGTCTGGGACAACGTGTTCACATGTTTGTAGCAGAACTAGCTCATGTTTTGGAGCTTACTATCGTAGTTCATTCCCGAGAATCTCGCAACGTCATCTCGTCGATTTGTGTTGCAAACTTTCGTTTTTCTTCCTAGACTCGATGAGTCTGGGATATTCTGACACCAACCAGATCTGAATCTCAGGCAGATATGATGGTTTGGAACATTTTCCAAGAACTATAATATCGGTCCCTCGGAAACCGGTAAAGTGGATGTCGTGGCCAACACACCCAGCCGGAAGACCTGTTATTATAATATCTTGATTGAGGAAGTTGGCCACCTCCCCATAGGGATTTCGTAGGATTTACTCCCTAGTTGCCCCTATGGATTTCTGTGTTCCGAAGTTCGACCTTTTTACTTGATGTTCTAGATATCAAACCATATCTATGGGTGGATTACGCTAGCACATCAAGGAGAACATTAGAAGCGGAGTGCTAAATGTCTCTCGGTCGATCATCCAGATTTTATTTCCTTGGCCCCGCCAAGGGTGAAATCTGAGAAAGTGTTATCCCCCCCTTGCATCTGCATCGTCCGTCAGTATTCATCGTGGTAGTACGTTGTGTTGTCAGCACCCTTGACACGGATGTTGATAAAACCTTGATGATTGTGGAAATGATCAAGTTCTTGAGAGCACGTACAAGCGCTACGTGTTACCATCGGCTCTAACTGGGATTCCTCTCAGTTTCCTCAGCAATGCTATGACCTTTTCAAACAGTGAATTCACTCTCTATTGTTGGGTTCTTCCCCAGTTACCGGAATCATTCCCATCATTTGCATTTTGTTCCCAGCTTGCACCGCCAATGTGCTATTCTACCATGGGTCTCTTCCATTTCCGGTGATAAGCAAATTCATCCATTACGTTGTCTTCAACAAGGTAATCCACATCATCCAAGTCCGAGTATGCCATTCTACCGACCCCCTCAAAATGATCGCTTGTGATTGCCTTAGGCTGGTTTAAAGAGTTTCAATGATCTTTGAATCAAAGGTAATTCTTTTTGCCACTTAAGGGGATATTTCTACGAGTCACCTTCCCTAAGGTGCATCGTTATGGTATCATGGAAACTCAACTCCTCGCTACGTTGACAACCGTTCACCACCCTCTTAGGTGTGGAATTGTGGTCTACCTAGTGAACCTTCGTCATCTGCTTCACTCCATTCCTATGGATGTGTGCTTCGCCTCTCAGCTCGAGAGATGTTGCTTTGTCTCATTCCGTGAGTTAATCCTGAGTTGTTCAACCTTCGAGAAGAACCATTCTTTTAGGGTCTTTCCTTTCCTCTCATTGTCATGTTAGTTGGAGTTCTCAGAGCAAGACTTCGAGACAATGATGGTGAACGAATCAATGTTCAATTGAAGTGCAACCTGGATCCTGAAGATCGTGCTAGTTTGCGTTTCCCCTTCACCTTACCCTACGCTTGAATCTCGGGACGAGATTTTTGTTTACTGGGGGTGAGTTGTCACAGCCCTAGAATTTGTTTGTCATTAGTTGCATTAAGGCATTCATGCATCATGTTTAAAGTTCATGAAACTTGAACTGGGGATGACAAACCCTAGCACTAAATAAAATGCAATTAGGATCAAAATAAAAATATTTTCAATAAACCCAGAATGCCCTTTAGGAAAGTTCATTATTTTTGTTAAAGGTGAAAACCCCTGCCAACAATGATGCACATATTTCTAGGCCATTCTGGATTTTTGAATTAAATCCTATTGTATTTGACCTTGGGCATTTAAATACTATAAATAATTTAAATGTTCAAATAAATGTTGGAAATTGTTAAGGGTCACTGAAATAATTCAGAAAGCACCCATAATTGTTTCCAGGATTTTATAAAATGATTTGATAATTTTTAAATCAAATCAAAACAAACTACAGAAAATAGAAAAACAGAATCAAATAGAAATAAGAGAGAGAGAGAGAGAGCAGAAGATCTACCTGGCGCCTACCTGTGCGGCCTGCTGCAGAAGCCGGCCCAGCCCACCAGGGGCTCCCCTCCTGTCGTCTTCCCCGCGCCAGTAGGCAGCGCGCGTGGCCGACGGGCGCCGACGCTGCCTCGGCCACCTCCTGCTTGCCGCTCTCCTTCCTCGACGCTCTGGACGCCTTCCCCGAGCGCCACGCACCTCCCTGCCTCTCTCCCTCACTCTCCCGCGCTCTCACCCCCTTCCCTGGATCTCTCCCTCTCTCACCCGAGAGTCGCCGCCGACGTCGCTCGCAACCACCGCGGCCACAGCCACTTCCTCGCTCCCTCTCTGCGTATCCGAGCTCAGCCCGGACCCCAAGCCCCTCTACGTCGACCCACCGAAGCCCGGATGCCCCAGGACGATGCCGCGGCGTTTCTTCCCGACCACGGCCGCCGGATGACGTCGTCCGATTCATCCTCTCCGCCATTCCCCCCGAGCACGCCGACCTGCTCTTCGAACTCACCATGAGCTCCTACGCCTCCCCTCTCTCTTCCCCGCCTCGATTGCGCCCTGTAGCCTCGATCCCACCGGAGCCGGAGCTTGCTTGCCGCCGGCCATGTCGCCGCCGTAGCCACCGTTAGCTAGAGCTGCAACCGAGCACGCGGTCGTGCTCAGTGCAACCCCAGGAGGTCGTAACACCCCTCTCTGCCTCCTGTCGTGCTCCCTAACCCCGAAACCCAGTTCACCCGAACGCCGGCGCCGCTGCGAGCTCCATTCCGGCGAACCCCGGCCACTCCCGCACCTTTCGTTGGTCCCCCTAGATGCGCACGGGCACGGGCTACCTCCTGGTGCCCTTGGCGCGTCGATCCGTCGCCTCTGGCGTAACTCCGGCGAGCCACCGCCGCTCTGGGTCGTCGCCGTCGTCCAACCGCCGGCGAATCCGACGTGGCCGGTCATTAGGGCCTAACCACCCCGCTAACCCAGGCCTAGGGCCACTGACAGGTGGGCCCTACCGTTTAATTAACCCGGCTAACAATTTAGTTAAGTTAATTAAACTCTATTAAATCACTGTGCAGCTGACATGTGGGTCCCACATGTCAGATTTGACCTGGACAACGCCGTTGACTTGCTGACGTCACTGTGAAGTCATGCTGACGCAGTAATAGGTTTTCTGGATTTATTTTTATTCAGTAATTTCAGAAAATGATTAAAACTTCAATAAATCATAGAAATTCAACCGTAACTCCAAATTAAATAATTTATATATGAAAAATTATCAGAAAAATTCAAGGAATCCATCTGTACCATTTTCATGCATGTTAGAACAACTTATAGCTGCTGTTTAGCACAAATCAATTAAATGGCATTTGAATAATCACATATGGAGTTTGAATTTGAATCTTGTATTCAAACCAACCCCATTTAACTTGTTGCTAGATGCATTAGCCCAAAACACATTCATTTTGCCATGTCATGATCATGCATCATATTGTGCATTGCATTGATTGTGTTCCTTTCTTTGTTGCCGGTATCTGTTCCCTCCCGGTAGACGATGTTCCGACGTTGTGATCGTTGACACTGATGAAGACTCAATGTTATCTTCAGAAGTGCCAGGCAAGCAAAACCCCCTTGTTCATTCCGATACAATCCTACTCTCTCGCCGTGCTCTCTTTTACTGCATTAAGACAACAACGATTCAACTGTTACTTGCTGCGGTAGCTGAACCCCTTTATCCTTTGCATGACCTGTCATTCCACAGTAAATAGATGAAACCCACTAGCATGAGTAGGAGTTGTTTGAGCCCTGTTGTGCCTACTCATTCTTGCTTGTTTTTCATGCCTGCTACTGCTTAGAGTTGAGTCAGGTCTGATTCATCGGGGATGAATCAGAGGTGTGTGAACATGTCCTACTGTGTGTGAGCTAAGTGTGTGAATACGATTTGGTAAAGGTAGCAGTGAGAGGCCATGTAGGAGTACATGGTGGGTTGTCTCATTGCAGCCGTCCTCAGGAACTGAGTTCTGTGTTTGTGATCCATGATTCAGCTACTACCATGCATTGGGCCCGAAACCAATGGACCCTCTCGGCTTCTTGATCACCCTTGTCCTCTGTCCAGGAGTTGCAAGTAGTTTCTGGTGTTTGTAGTATGCTGGAGGTCGTGCGCAGCGCTGACCGTAGGGGTGGGCTGTGATGCAGTAGGCACGTGGCACGGTGTACCGGGCGCCCGTTTGGTGTCTCGGGAACCCTGTTCACATCGTTTGGGGCTGTGAGCGAAACTCCGGCCGGATCTCCTCATGGATGGAACCCGAATAGGCGATAAACCTGGACTAGAGACTCGAGTGTTTAGGCAGGCCATGGCCGACACCCACGTTGGGCTTCCGCTTGAAGGTTGCCGAGTACATGTCGTGTAAACGGCGGTAAGTGGTGAGAGCGTGTGTGAAGTACACCCCTGCAAGGTTAACATCATCTATTCGAATAGCCGTGTCCGCGGAAAAGGACTTCTGGGTTGCTTATATCAGTTCATAGACAAGTGAAAGTGGATACTCTAGAATACGCAAGATAAGCGTGAGTGCTATGGATGGCGTTCTCGTAGGGAGACGGGAGCAGATCCATAGTGGTGTATTGATATGGTGAATATGTGGACTCGTGTGCGCCACCTCAAAAGAGTTACTTGCAGTTGTAGTTCAGGATAGCCACCGAGTCAAAGCTGGCTTGCTGCAGTTAAACCCCACCATCCCCTTGTTGAAAATGATGCATATGTAGTTAGTTCTGATGTAAGTCTTACTGGGTACATTTGTACTCACGTTTGCCTATTTTATGTTTTTGCAGAGAGATCTCAGTCTCGCTAGTAGTTCCGTATGGTCTTCGACGTTTAGCTTGTTACCTCAGCTACGATCTTGTGCCCCCGGTAGGCTCTGGTAGATAGTCAGGCTTCTCAGCCCTTTTCATTTATAGATGTCTGTACTCAGACATGATAGCTTCCGCTTGTGCTTTGATTTGTATGCTCTGAATGTTGGGTCATGAGACTCATGTTTGTAATATCTCGCTCCTCAGAGCCTATTGAATAAATACTTGAGTCATAGAGTCATGTTGTGATGCCATGTTGTATTTGCACATATCGAGCATATTGTGTGTATGTTATTGAAATGCTTGGTATGTGTGGGATCTGACCATCTAGTTGTTTATCCTTAGTAGCCTCTCTTACCGGGAAATGTCTCCTAGTGTTTCCACCGAGCCATGGTAGCTTGCTACTGCTCCGGAACACTTAGGCTGGCCGGCATGTGTCCTTCTTCGTTCCTGTGTCTGTCCCTTCGGGGAAATGTCACGCGATGAATACCGGAGTCCTGTTAGCCCGCTACAGCCCGGTTCATCGGAGTCCTGCTAGCCCAGTGCTACAGCCTGGATTCACTCGCTGATGACCGACACGTTCGATGTTGGGTCATGGATGCCTGTCCCTGTAAGTCTGTGCCACTTTGGGTTTACAACTAGCCATGTCAGCCCGGGCTCCTTATCATATGGATGCTAGCGACACTGTCATATACGTGTGCCAAAAGGCGCAAACGGTCCTGGGCAAAGGTAAGGCGACACCCGTGGGAATACCGTGCGTGAGGCCGCAAAGTGATATGAGGTGTTACATGCTAGATCGATGTGGCATTGAGTCGGGGTCCTGACAAGTTTAGTGGCTTCTCCTAAAGTGATTTCCATAAAAGTGCCTCTAGCGGCCGAATCTAAAAGATTTCTAGAAGCAAAATTCAACCCGGCATAAAAAATTTGTATAATCATCCATAAATTCAAACCATGTGTAGGGCAATTACGTATCATTAATTTCATCCTCTCCCAAGCTTGTGCAACATGCTCATGATCAAGTTGCTTAAAATCCATAATATCGTTCCTAATAGATATGATCTTAGCGGGAGGAAAATACTTATAGATAAAAGCATCTTTGCACTTATTCCATTAATCAATACTATTTTTAGGCAAAGAAGGGAACCAAGTTTTAGCATGATCTCTAAGGGAAAATGGGAATAGCTTCAATTTAACAATATTAGTATACACATCTTTCTTCTTTTGCATATCACACAAATCAACGAAGTCGTTTGGATGGGTAGCGGCATCTTCACTAGGAAGGCCAGGAAATTGATCTTTCATGAGAAGATTCAACAAAGTAGCATTAATTTCACAAGATCCAACATCGGTAATAGGAGAAATCGGAGTGCTAATAAAATCATTGTTGTTGGTATTGGAAAATTCACATAATTTAGTATTATCTTGAGCCATTGTGACAAATAAATAATCCAACACACAACCACACAATGAGTGAGCAAAAAGAGGCACATGGAAAAGGGCGAATAAAACGGCAAAGTTGAAGTGGGGAGAGGAAAACGAGAGGTAAATGGCAAATAATGTAATGCGAGGGAGAAGAGTTTACGATGGGTACTTGGTATGTCTTGACTTGAGCGTAGATCTCCCCGGCAACGGTGCCAGAAATCCTTCTTGCTACCTCTTGAGCATGCATTGGTTTTCCCTTGAAGAGGAAAGGGTGATGCAGCAAAGTAGCGTAAGTATTTCCCTCATTTCTGATAACCAAGGTATCAATCCAGTAGGAGATAACACGCAAGTCACCTAGTACCTGCACAAGCAATCAACAACCTCGCAACCAACGCGATAAAGGGGTTGTCAATCCCTTCATGGTCACTTGCGAAAGTGAGATCTGATAAAGATAGTAAGATAAATATTTTTGGTATTTTTGTTGTATAGATTGCAAAATAGTAAACGATATGCGATAATAAAAGGAGATGCAATATAATAAGAAAGAGACCCAGGGGCCATAGGTTTCACTAGTGGCTTCTCTCATGATAGCAAGTATTATGATGGGTGAACAAATTACTGCCGAGCAATTGATAGAAGACCGCATAGTTATGAGAATATCTAGGCAATGATTATAAACATAGGCATCACGTCCGTGTTAAGTAGACCGAAACGATTCTGCATCTACTACTATTACTCCACACATCGACCGCTATCCAGCATGCTTCTAGAGTATTAAGTTCATAAGAACAGAGTAATGCTTTAGGAAAGATGACATGATGTAGAGGGATAAACTAAAGCAATATGATATAAACCCCATCTTTTTATCCTCGATGGCAACACTACAATACATGCCTTGCTGCCCCTACTGTCACTTGGAAAGGCCACCGCAAGATTGAACCCAAAGCTAAGCACTTCTCCCATTGCAAGAAAGATCAATCTAGTAGGCCAAACTAAACTGATAATTCGAAGAGACTTGTAAAGATATCAAATCATGCATATAAGAATCAGAGAAGAACCAAATATTGTTCATATATAAACTTGATCATAAATCCACAATTCATCGGATCTCGGCAAACACACCACAAAAAGTATTACTCACGCACGGCGGTGAGCATCATGAAATTGGTGATGGAGGATGGTTGATGATGACGAAGGCAACGGATTCCCCTCTCCGGAGCCCCGAACGAACTCCAGATCAGCCCTCCCGAGAGAGTAGGGCTTGGCGGCGGCTCTGTATCATAAAACACGATGAATCTTTCTCCCTGATTTTTCTCTCTCCGAACACGAATATATAGAGTTGGAGTTGAGGTCGGAGGAGCTCTAGGGGGCCCACGAGGTAGGGGGCGCGCCCCCACCCTCGTGGCTAGGGTGTGGGCCCCCTGGTCTTGATCTTTTTCCAGTATTTTTTATTATTTCCAAAAATAGTCTCCTTGAAGTTTCAGGTCATTCCGAGAACTTTTGCTTCTGGACATAAATAACACCATGGCAATTCGACTGAAAACAGCGTTAGTCCGGGTTAGTTCCATTCAAATCATGCAAGTTAGAGTCCAAAACAAGGGCAAAAGTGTTTGGAAAAGTAGATACGACGGAGACGTATCACGGGGCACTTATCTTTTTTCAATCTAAAATATGTATGCACTTGCCAAACTTTAGTTCAAATTATGTAATCTCTTTTATCCATGTTTGTGTTCTGTAAGGTCTGTACTTGTTAATTAGCATATTGATGAAAAAGATAAACCTTGTCGGGCACTTGTGCATGTAACATATCCATGCAGAGGAGAAATGCCTCTATACACTCGAGTAAACAAGTTTTCCCCGGCAGGCTATCCTACCGGTACCCTCAGTTTGCTGTCGTGGCGCTAGGCCTGCCGGGCACAAACCGCAAAGAGGGACCAACCCCCACCAAACCTTCTCGCCAAAGGCCACTACAGCCACCCTGACCAAAGCAATGTTCGAGTCAATGGACGGGAGCACCTAAGTTTCGAAAGTGGCGAGGTTTTCTTATGCACACATTTTTGCTTATAGAACACGTATGGATGAGAGAGAGAACTTATCTATTTGGGCTTTCCAGAGATCGCAATGTAGGCTTGTCTTCTCTTCTCCTCTTTGGGACCGAATCCATGGTAGGATCCTGCAGTTCAGTGCAGATGAAAATGGTGCCTCATGTGATCTTATCTACATGAACATGATATGCTCTTGGTATGCTTATGCATGCATGCAATTTATCAGGGGGCCCTGGCACTTCATTTATTTTTATGTTGCTCAGAGTCTATGCATGGCTTTGTACAAGGGGTTACATGCGATAGAGGAAAGGCCTGTACAAAAGGGTGGTCGGGCAAGGCCCGACAGCCGTGCCTTACGGGTAGAACTTGCGAAGATGCTCAATGTTCCATGAGTTTTGCAATTGAATGACATCTCCGGTCTCCAGACGGATTGCGCCAGGTCTGGTGACTCGTACTACCTAGTAAGGGCCTTCCCACTTTGGCGTCAACTTGTTTGTGCCATTGGCAGATTGAACGCGCCTAAGGACAAGGTCGCCTTCCTCAAAACACCGGGCATGAACCATGCGACTGTGATAGCGACGTAGGGCTTGCTGGTAGCGTGCAGCACGGAGACGGTTCTCCTCGAATAGCCCAGCGTCGTCATGCTAGTGTTGTTCATGTGCTACTTCATCCTAGACAAGTACTCGAGGGGACCCGTAAATGAGTTCTGTGGGGATAACTACTTCTGGCCCATAGACTAGGGAGAAGGGAGTCTACCCGATTGCTCGATTTGCTGTCGTTCTGAGGGACCAAAGAACCACCAGCAGCTCGTTGATCCACCGCCTGCCACACTTCTGCAGCTTATCAATTGTTCTCCTCTTGAGTCCTCATGACACTTCAGAGTTCACCCTCTCAGCTTGCCCGTTGCTCTTTGGATGAGCAACAGAGGTGAATGAGATCTTGCTGCCGAGGGCATGAACGTATTGCATGAAGGCGTGGCTCGTGACTTGGGTGCCGTTGTTGGTGATGATTCAAGCATCACACCAATCCTATGAAGAACTTGATAGGTGACTGAGCAGTCACCTTTCTCACGGGCGCTACTTCCGGCCACTTTGTATACTTGTCGATTGGAATGAAAAAAATTCAAAGCCCCTGGTAGCACGGGGGAAAGGGCCCAAGATGTCGAGCCCCCAAACCGAAAACGGCCATGACAAAGGGATTGTCTAAAGAGCTTGGGCAGGTAGGTGGATATTCTTGGAATGGAACTGGGAGGCTTCATATTTGGTGACCAACTCAACTGCATCTTGGAGGACTATGGGCCAGTGAAATCCTTGCCGGAAGGCTTTCCAACTAGAGCCCTTTATCCGATGTGTGAGCCGCACGTACCATTATGTATTTCTGCCAGCAGTTCCTTCCCTTCTTCCCGGCAAATGCACTTCAATTTCGCACCGTTGGGCCTCTTTATTTACAATGTGTCGCCAACGAACCGATACATATTGACCCTCCGGGCTACTCTTTCAACTTCTTCTTCCTCTTCGAGATGTTCTCCAGTTTGAAGGAAATGGACAATGTGCCGCACCCAAGTTGGAGCATGAGGCTCGACAACGAAGGACTAGCGGCACCTACTCATTCGTGAGAGTGCACTCCTCGACCGCGGGGACCAGTGGTCTGGCGGGAGGATGCAACTCAGCGTCCGAAGGGGGGTTGTTCCCGGCAAACCCTCTATCGGGAGCCTCGAGAGGTTCTACTGGGAGAGGCCTATCGAAGTCCAGTTTCCCCCTCTTTCTGGCCATTCTTGCTAGGGATACGGAGGGCTGAGTCAGATGGAGAACAAAAGTTCCTGGTTCCACATGGAGCTTTTACGCAGTGCACTTTGACAGATGATCATCTGTAACATCCCAAATTTTCAATTTGGAATGTTATACATTAGATCATCATTGCATATCATATTTTATTTTGCATTTTGGTTGATCCTAGAAAATTCTACGCAACTCAAGGACCCATGGAGAGAGTTGGGGATTTCGTTATTTTCATATTTGAGTTTTCTCAAATTTTGAGAATAGGATCATTTGATTTTATATATTTTACCATCAATTATTTCTATTACAAAAATATGAGAGAGGTAATAAAATGACTTCCCCAAAATAGAGAAATATTGAGGATTTAATAACAAAATCAAACAAGATTTTATTTCGGAGTTTTTCGGTGTTTTATTAGAATTTAGGAAAAATGTGCGTTTTTCAAAATTGCATTTAGGCCCCAAATAAATGTTCACTTTGTCGGGCTTGATTTTAGAAGCCCGGGAAAATTTATTTCGGGATTTTTGGAGTCCGTTTAGTATTTGTTTTTATTTTTTTCATGAGGGGAAATAAATTTGAAAAAAACCGAACCGACCTAACGGGCCAAGTCCGAGTAGGACTCTGGCCCGACTAGGCTTTATAAGCCAAGGCCCAGCCCCGGGGAACCCTAGCCGCCCCAGCCCCCAACCCTAGCCGCCGCCCGGTCCCGCCGCCGCCGCGCCGCTGCCGCCACCCGCCCGCGCCGCCGCCGCCGCCGCCACCCGCCCGCGCCGCCGTCGCCGGACGCCGCCGCGCCGCCCCGCGCCGCCGTCGCCGGACGCCGCCGCCGCCGCCGCCGAGGTTCGCCGCTGCGCCTCGTTTTTCGTGCCTTTGGTTTTTTTTTAAAACTGATCGGTTTTCGTTGGTTTTCGTCGGTTTATTAGATTCGGTTTTTTTAATAGATCGGTTTTTCCGGTTTATTTATTTTTAGCGAGCGTTTGTTTTTATTTTTCTCGGATTAAATCCGTGATTTTTCTGATCGCGATTCCTGATCCGATTTTCGTTTTAGTTTAACTTTTCGCTCGTTTATCGGAATCAGGCGATTCAACCGCCTAGAGTTTCGTCTCGAAACCCTCTATCAGTTTAACCAACTTAAACAAGATTTTGCTACTGTAAAAATTTGCCCTAGATCCAGATTACTAGAACGAAGTTGTTCTCTTCCGCCGTTTGACTTTCGTTGCTTCGTTCGATTTGATTTTTTTGCCAACCGGAGTTCTTAAGTTGAACCTTCTGGTTAGATCTCTTATTTGAGTTTTACCTGTGCATTAGTTGAGTACTTATTGTATGCTTGTTTGTTTGTCTGTGAGAGAGTATCCGGAGTGCGCCGCCTGTTACTTCGAATCGCTAGGTTTCCCGGATCATCAGCAAGGCAAGTAACACTTTGATCATACCTTTTCTACTACCCAGTTTTATTGCATTAGATCAATCCTCACACATTGCATGATTAGGATCTAATTAAATTGTGGGATGGGAAGTAGATGAGGTAGTACCTATTACCTGTTTATTATCAAACCTTTGGGAGTTACTTCTACGTTTGCTTATTATGCCATGCTATGCTAGTAGACGTGGATTGGGTGAGTGATATCCATGACAGATGTGAGATTGATAATTAATGGTTTATCTAAGGTGGCAACTTAAACACACATCTGGGTGGATTGAGGCACCTAGGTATTCCAGGACTTGCCTGTTTTCTTTTGGACCGCCACCCAGGCTCAAAGTGATCATGAGACTATTCATACTAGAAACTTCTGTGTGCAGCCACAAGCTATTATGGGCTCTAGCATAGTTGACTAAGTTGTGCGAACTCTTACAGTGGTAGACTAGCAGATGTAGGGGATGTAGGTGGTACGGTCTACCCGATCGTAAGGTGCTAGCGCTTCTGAAAGACTATGTCTCGGTCATCCGTCTTCTCAAACACCATGTAGTGCGAGAAAACAAACGGAGGCGATCGAGTCTTGTGGGGAAAAGTGCGCAAACCTCTGCAAAGTGTAACAAACTAAGGTTAGCCGTGTCCCTGGTTATGGACATCTTGAGTATCTAGTACTTGGATTATCATGTGAATCTCAACATGTTACTGTAAATTAATTTTGTTGGGTTATGTTTAATGATGATGCTTAATTGGGATTGAGAATGCTGTCAACCATTCTCAATGTTTAACAACCACCTTGATAGTAATTAAAATTGTATTCCTTTGAAGTAGGGAAAAATTGGCTTTACGCAAAACTGTAACCATAGAGCTTTCCACCAGCCAAATATGCATATAGTATAGCTGTTTCATTCCATTACTCTTTATGTGTTACCTTGCTAGCATATTCCATGTGCGGACCCGTTTTCGGGCTGCAACGTTAATGTTGGAGACTTTTCAGATGATGATTAACGAGTTTTAGGTCGTGGTTCTATACTCAGTGATGCCGTTGGAGTTGATGGACTCACTTATCTTCCAAGCCTTCCGCTGTTATCGTTATTAGATGGCCTTAAGCCATGTTTATTGTAATAAGTTCTCTTTTGAGACATTCAATGTAATAAGTGTGTGATTGCTACTCTGCTATAAATCCTCCGAGTACCATGTGGTGTCAGCATTACTGATCCAGGGATGACACCGGAGCACAGAGATCAGACTGTTTGAGGTCTGGTCGCTACAGAGATGGTATCAGAGCACACGCTGACTGTAGGACACGACCACTAAGCTAAAGACCTAGATCACTCCTCACTCTCTTCTCTTATGACCTCTCATCTTTTCTATTCTTTAGGATGGCGGATGCAAGGAACAAGTTTACGCAACCGGATGAAGATGCACCCTTTGGACGCCACTTGAAGGAAGTCACTAGATACCTAAACATAGGAGTACCAAGCTTCACGGGAACCTACAACGCCACTTTACCTGAAGAAGAGCGCTGGATGATTCAAGTTCAAGTTCCAGGAAGGACGTTCATGCCAGTCACTGAGCCCATAGAATTTTCTTTTGATGCACTAACTTGGAGTCTAGGAAAGAGCATGGCAGCTCACATCACCATGGGACGCATTGAAGAAGTCTACCGCAAGGATCTCAGGGATACAATCTACCAGATTTGTGGGCGCCGAGATGAACACTGGGAGATGATCAGCACCAGGAATGATAGATCAATTGCAGCTTTTATCCAAGAGTTAAACCAGCACATTCGACGACAGGAGAACCAGATGTGCGCCGACATGATAGATCTGAAGAAGGCTAAGACCAGAATCAAGGAACTGGAGGAAGAACTCAAGGCTACACATGAAGATTATGAAGAGGAAATTGAAGTATTGGTGGATAAGAATGCCAACCTAACAAAGAAGATTGGAATATTTATGGGAGGCCCGACGCCAGTAGAGGAAGACGAAGAACCCAAGGAGATTAGCCCGGAAGACTACATCATCATCGACGGCACCGACTCGGAAGTAGATAGTAGTGATGATGACTATGTTGATGAAGGTGGAGCAGATATTATGGAGTCAACAACCGTAGAATATTTCTAATAGTCCACCTCACCAGTAGTAGTAGTCCACCATGTAAATATAGTAGTCCGAGCACTTTTGCGATAGTTAGATCGATTGTATGCCTTTGGTTGATTGATTGAAGTGAATTTTTTGCTTTTGCCTCATGTGCATATGGGTAGTGTTTTCTCTTTAGACCCTCTCTATTCTTATATCTCATCTTTTCTAAACCCTCAGATGCCTCCGAGACGTGACCCTGGATTTGCCTTTCCACCGGAGCTCACCCAGTTGATCCAGCAGCAGAACACAGTGATGCAGTTGCTAGTCCAGAATCAGAATCAGGGGAACAACAACAACAACCCACCACCCCACCACCACCTGTTGACCACTTAGCCCGTTTTCTTAGGCTGAATCTGCCGGTGTTTTCCAGTAGCACCGAGCCGATAGTAGCAGATGATTGGCTCCGCAAGACAGCTAGGGAGTTGACCACATCAGAATGCACAGATGCGGAGAAGGTGAAGTTTGCCGCACATCAGTTAGAAGGACCCGGAGCATCATGGTGGGAGAATTTCACAGCCACCTTCCCAGTTGACACTGTCACATGGGACCAGTTTCAGCGGGCTTTCCATACTGCCCATGTTTCAGCAGGAGCTATGGCCATGAAGAAGCGTGAGTTTCGTAATTTGCGCCAAGGAGGACGGACAGTTGGCCAGTATGTGGAGGAGTTTAGTAAGCTAGCACGTTATGCCCCAGATGATGTTGCTACGGATGCAGGTAAACAAGAGAAGTTTCTGGAAGGACTGAATGATGAGTTGAGCATGCAGTTGATGGTAGCCACCTTCAACAACTACCAGGAGTTGGTAGATCGTGCTCTTATGATTGAAGGGAAGCAGCAGCAAATTGAGAATCGCAAGAGGAAGTATGGACAAGGAAAGTACAATTCAGGAGCTTAGAAGAAGCCACGTTTTACCCCTAGACCGGCAGGACATTTTCAGCATACCCATGGGGGAGGTAGCTCGCACAATCACAATGGCACTAAGAATGGTAATGGCAATGGAGGAAGCAACGGCCAGAACCGCACCAACCCATCAACCCCAGCCAAGAAGGACTTGAGCCAAGTCACTTGCTATAAGTGTTCGAAGCCAGGAAATTATGCCAATGAATGTCCTGAAGGCCAAAATGGCAATGGAAGTTCTGGGAAGAAGCCAAACCCTTTCAACAGGGGACAGGTGAACCACGTTAGCGTGGAGGAGGTTGAAGCTCAGCTCGATGCAGTAATAGGTAAGTTTTTGGTTAAGTCATTTACTGCACTTGTTCTTTTTGATACTGGTGCATCGCATTCATACATCTCAAGGGGATTTGTGGATAAGAATAACCTACCAACCCAAGCCCTTAGGTCACCCATGTTAGTAACCTTGCCAGGAGCAGAGTATGTGGCTAGTCTATGGTGTGATCGGTTACCATTAAGGATTGGTAACTATGTTTTTCCCTCAGACCTAGTAGTATTGGAATCTCAAGGATTGGATGTGATATTATGCATGGATTGGTTATCAAAGTATGAAGGGAATATTGAGTGTGCTAGTAAGTCAATTTTGCTTACCACACTAGAAGGGAGAAGGATCAAGTATGTATCCCGGCATGTGCCAAAGAGGACCCAAGTAAATTGCCTAACAGGAGTTGTGCAAGAGGAAGTACCAGTGGTAAGGGATTTCCCTGATGTATTTCCAAAAGAGTTGCCAGGCATGCCACCAGATAGAGATATTGAGTTTTTGATTGAGCTATTGCCAGGCACTGGGCCAATATCAAAGAGACCATATAGGATGCCAGCAAAGGATTTGGTGGAAATTAAGAAGAAGATTAAGGAGTTACTGGATAAGGGATATATTCGCCCAAGTTCTTCGCCTTGGGGATCGCCAGTACTTCTAGTGGAAAAGAAGGATGGATCGTTAAGGATGGTTGTTGATTATCGAGGATTGAACGAAGTAACGATCAAGAACAAGTACCCACTACCAATGATCAACCATCTGTTTGATCGATTGCAAGGAGCTAAAGTATTTTCCAAGATCGATTTGCGATCAGGATACCACCAGTTGAAGATTCGAGAACAGGATATTCTGAAGACAGCTTTTACCACCAGGTATGGGCTGTATGAGTATACCGTTATGTCATTTGGTCTGACTAACGCGCCTGCCTATTTTATGAACATGATGAACAAAGTGTTTATGTAGTTTTTGGATAAGTTCGTCATAGTGTTCATTGAATGATATCCTGGTATATTCAAAGAATGAAGAGGAGCATAAGGAGCATTTGCGTTTGGTACTTGGAAAGCTCAGGGAACACCAATTATATGCCAAGTTCAGCAAATGTGAGTTTTGGTTGAAGGAAGTAGGATTCCTCGGACACGTTATATCCGGAGAAGGTATAGCAGTAGATCCCGCTAAAGTTGAAACCATGACCAAGTGGGAAGCCCCAACAACAGTTGGAGAGATCCGGAGTTTTCTTGGACTCGCGGGATACTACCGTAGGTTTATTGAGAATTTCTCAAGGATTGCGAAGCCTATGACGGAGTTGTTGAAGAAAGATACCAAGTTCATATGGACGGAGGAGTGTGAGGCTAGTTTTCAAGAGTTGAAGAAATGCTTGGTTACCTCACCAGTGTTGATTTTGCCAGACCAGACCAAAGATTATGAGGTGTATTGTGACGCTTCACGTCGAGGACTTGGAGCAGTGCTTATGCAGGAAGGGAGAGTTGTTTCATATGCCCCAAGACAACTGAAGCCCCATGAGTTGAATTATGCCACGCATGATTTGGAGTTAGTAGCCGTAGTGCATGCATTGAAGACATGGAGACATTTGCTCATTGGAAACCATTGTTAGGTGTACACGGATCATAAGAGTTTGAAGTATATTTTCACATAGAAGGAGTTGAATCTCAGACAAAGGAGATGGTTGGAGCTTATCAAAGATTATGATATGAAATTGCACTATCACCCTAGAAAGGCTAATGTAGTAGCTGACGCGTTAAGCCCTAAGAGCCATGTCAATACGTTAATGATGGGAGGGATACCCAAGGAATTAGCAAAAAAATCTTCGTGAACTATGTGTGGAAATAGTTCCGAGAGGCTATGTAGCAGCACTAGAGATTCAGTCCACTTTGATGGATAGAATCAGAGAAGCTCAGAAAACTGACAAAGAGATTGCCGCTATAAAGGAGAAACTGAGCAAAGGAAAAGCTAAAGGATTTCGTGAGGATGAGCACGATACCCTATGGTTTGAAGACCGTGTTTACGTGCCCAATAACCCGGAGATCAAGAAGTTGATTTTGTAAGAGGCACACGATTCACCGTATTCAATTCACCCAGGAAATACCAAGATGTATTTGGATTTGAAGGATATTTTCTGGTGGACGGGAATGAAGAAGGATATTGCGGAGTATGTAGCAGTTTGTGATGTATGCCAGAGAGTAAAGGCAGAGCATCAAAAGCCAGCAGGATTGTTACAACCATTGCCGATACCCGAATGGAAGTGGGATAAGTTAGGCATGGATTTTATCACGGGATTGCCCAGGACTCATTCAGGCTATGACTCAATTTGGGTTGTAGTTGATCGATTGACGAAAGTAGCTCATTTCATCCCAGTAAAGACCACTTACACCAGTGCTAAGTTGGCAAAGATATACATGACCAGAATAGTATGTCTGCATGGAGTTCCGAGGAGTATCGTATCAGATAGAGGAACCCAGTTTACCTCAAAGTTCTGGAAGCAGTTGCACGAAACTTTGGGTACTAGGCTAGAATTCAGTACAGCTTTTCATCCACAGACAGATGGATAGACCGAGAGAGTAAATCAGATTTTGGAGGATATGCTGAGAGCTTGTGCGCTAGATTATGGATCTAGTTGGGACGATAATTTGCCATATGCAGAGTTCTCTTACAACAACAGTTACCAAACCAGTTTGAAGATGGCCCCTTTCGAAGCTTTGTACGGAAGGAGGTGCAGGACACCGCTGTCGTGGGACGAAGTCGGAGACCGCCAGTTATTTGGACCTCACTTGATTAAAGAGTCTGAACAGAAGGTGAAATTGATTCGCGATAGGCTCAACATAGCCCAATCCAGACAGAAGAGTTATGCAGATTCTAAACGCAAGGAGACAGTTTACGAAGTCGGAGATAGAGCTTATCTTCGAGTATCTCCACTTCGGGGAACAAAGCGTTTTGGAGTTAAAGGAAGTTAGCGCCACGATTTGTAGGACCATATCGAGTTTTGGAACGTATGGGAGAAGTGGCCTACAAGTTGGAATTGCCTGAAGGATTGTTAGGAGTACATGATGTGTTCCATGTTTCTCAGTTAAAGAAGTGTCACGCAGAGATGGCTGACGTACCGTTGAGAGATACAGTGCCTTTGGAAACTATTCAGTTGGATAACGATTTGACCTACGAGGAGAAACCAGTTAAGATCCTCGAGTTTGCCAGCCGAGTTACTCGCAGCAAGGTTATCAAGTTTTGCAAAGTTCAGTGGAGCCACCACACGGAGGAGAAGCCACCTGGGAGCGAGAGGAATATTTGCTCAAAGACCACCCTCACTTATTTTCTAGCCAACCCGAATCTGATCATCATTGCATATCATATTTTATTTTGCATTTTGGTTGATCCTAGAAAATTCTACGCAACTCAAGGACCCATGTAGAGAGTACGGGATTTTGTTATTTTCATATTTGAGTTTTCTCAAATTTTGAGGATAGGATCATTTGACTTTATATATTTTATCATCAATTATTTCTATTACAAAAATATGAGAGAGGGAATAAAATGACTTTCCCAAAATAGAGAAATATTGAGGATTTAATAATAAAATCAAACAAGATTTTATTTCAGAGTTTTTCGGTGTTTTATTTGAATTTAGGAAAAATGTGCGTTTTTCAAAATTGCATTTAGGCCCCAAATAAATGTTCACTTTGTCAGGCTTGATTTTAGAAGCCCGGGAAAATTTATTTCGGGATTTTTGGAGTCCGTCTAGTATTTATTTTTATTTTTTCCGAGCGGAAATAAATTTAAAAAAAATAAAAAAATGAACCGACCTAACGGGCCGTGTCCGACTAGGACTCTGGCCCGACTAGGCTTTATAAGCCGAGGCCCAGCCCCGGGGAACCCTAGCCGCCCCAGCCCCCAACCCTAGCCGCCGTGCGGTCCCGCCGCCGCCGCCACCCGCCCGCGCCGCCGCCGCTGCCCGCCGCCGCGCCGCCGTCGCCGGACGCCGCCGCCGCCGAGGTTCGCCGCCGCGCCTCGTTTTTTGTGCCTTCGGTTTTAAAAAAAAGAAAAAAAACCTATCGGTTTTCGTCGGTTTATTAGATTCGGTTTTTTTAATAGATCGGTTTTTCTGGTTTATTTAATTTTGGCGAGCGTTCGTCGTTTTTCTTTTTCTCGGATTAAATCCGTGATTTTTCTGATCGCGATTCCTGATCTGATTTTCGTTTTAGTTTAACTTTTCGCTCGTTTATCGGAATCAGGCGATTCAAGCGCCTAGAGTTTCGTCTGGAAACCCTCTATCTGTTTAACCAACTTAAAAAAGATTTTGCTACTGTAAAATTTGCCCTAGATCCAGATTACTAGAACGAAGTTGTTTTCTTCCGCCGTTTGACTTTCGTTGCTTCGTTCGATTTGATTTTTTTTTGCCAACCGGAGTTCTTAAGTTGAACCTTCTGGTTAGGTCTCTTATTTGAGTTTTACCTGTGCATTAGTTGAGTACTTATTGTATGCTTGTTTGTTTGTCTGCGATAGAGTATCCGGAGTGTGCTGCTTGTTACTTTGAATCGCTAGGTTTCCCGGATCATCAGCAAGGCAAGTAACACTTTGATCATACCTTTTCTACTACCCAGTTTTATTGCATTAGATCAATCCTCACACATTGCATGATTAGGATCTAATTAAATTGTGGGATGGGAAGTAGATGAGGTAGTACCTATTACCTGTTTATTATCAAACCTTTGGGAGTTACTTCTATGTTTGCTTATTATGCCATGCTATGCTAGTAGACGTGGATTGGGTGAGTGATATCCATGACAGATGTGAGATTGATAATTAATGGTTTATCTAAGGTGGCAACTTAAACACACATCTGGCTGGATTGAGGCACCTGGGTATTCCAGGACTTGTCTGTTTTCTTTTGGACCGCCACCCAGGCTCAAAGGGATCATGAGACTATTCATACTAGAATCTTCCATGTGCAGCCACAAGCTATTATGGGCTCTAGCATAGTTGACTAAGTTGTGCGAACTCTTACAGTGGTAGACTAGCAGATGTAGGGGATGTAGGTGGTACGGTCTACCCGATCGTAAGGTGCTAGCGCTTCTGAAAGACTATGTCTCGGTCATCCGTCTTCTCAAACACCATGTAGTGCGAGAAAACAAACGGAGGAAATCGAGTCTTGTGGGGAAAAGTGCGCAAACCTCTACAGAGTGTAACGAACTAATCATGGTTAGCCGTGTCCCCGGTTATGGACATCTTGAGTATCTAGTACTTGGATTATCATGTGAATCTCAACATGTTACTCTAAATTAATTTTGTTGGGTTATGTTTAATGATGATGCTTAATTGGGATTGAGAATGCTGTCAACCATTCTCAATGTTTTACAACCACCTTGATAGTAATTAAAATTTTATTCCTTTAAAGTAGGGAAAAATTGGCTTTACGCAAAACTGTAACCATAGAGCTTTCCACCAGCCAAATATGCATATAGTATAGCTGTTTCATTCCATTACTCTCTATGTGTTACCTTGCCAGCATATTCCATGTGCTGACCCGATTTCAGGCTGCAACGTTAATGTTGCAGACTTTTCAGACGATGATTAAGGAGTTTTAGGTCGTGGTTCTATACTCAGTGATGCCGTTGGAGTTGATGGACTCACTTATCTTCCAAGCCTTCCGCTGTTATCGTTATTCGATGGCCTTAAGCCATGTTTATTGTAATAAGTTCTCTTTTGAGACATTCGATGTAATAAGTGTGTGATTGCTACTCTGCTATAAATCCTCCGAGTACTGTGTGGTGTCAGCATTACTGATCTAGGGATGACACCGGAGCACAGAGATCAGACTGTTTGAGGTCTGGTCGCTACATCATCAATGTTGTTTTCTGCTCAGGGTATGTGCTCTGTTTGCAATCCGTCAAAGCGCTCCTCCAACTTTCTCACTTCCTCAATGTATGCCTCCATCAATGGACTTTGGTAGTCCTTGTTGACTTGTCTCACCACAAGTTGTGAGTCTCCACGGATGATTAGCTTCTTGATCCCCAGTGCTGTTGCAATCCTGAGCCCGGCAAGGAGCCCTTCATACTCTGTAGTATTGTTGGTAGCCTTCTCCCGTGGAAAGTGGATCTGGATGACATACTTCATGTGCTCCCCAGTGGGAGCAACGAGAAGCATGCCAGCCCCTTTACCTTGTTGGGAGAAGGCACCATCGAAATACATGATCCATTCTTGGGGCGCTTCCTTGCCGGGAATAACTGTCTCCAATACTTTTTCATTAGGGGTTGGCGACCATTCTGGAATAAATTCTGCCAATGCTCTACTCTGAATAGTTGATGTGCTCTCAAACTTCAAACCAAAGCAGGATAACTCCAAGGCCCACTCCACTATCTTGCCGGTAGCCTCAGGGTTTCAGAGTATCCCTTGCAAAGGAAAACAAGTGATGATCGTGATATCGTGGGCTTGGAAGTAGTGGAATACCTTCCTTGAGGCCATGATAAGGCCAAAAATCAACTTTTGCACGCCAGAGTACCTGGATCTAGCCCCCTGCAACAAAGAGATGACAAAGTACACTAGGCGCTGCACCACTTTATTCTTCACTGCGACCTCGGGGCTGCTTCCGCCGCCTTGCTCGACGCTGGTTGTGGCTGCCGCTTCTTCCACTTCCCGTTCCACCACTACTGCTGCACTAACGACTTGATTAGTTGCTGCCAAGTATAGAAACAACGGCTCTTGTGGCTTGGGAGTGACCAAAGTGGGAACAGAGGACAAGTAGGCCTTCAAATCTTGTAGTGCATCATCTGCTTCTAGAGTCCACTCCACGGGTCCTTCCTTATTCAAGATTTTGAAGAACGGCAAGGCACGCTCAGCAGACTTGGAGAAGAACCTGCTGAGCATGGCAACACATCCATTCAAATGCCTTACGTCCTTAACTGTCTTGGGTGCTTGAATCTTCTTGATAGACTTGATCTTGTCGAGGTTGGCCTCTATCCCCCCAGTGGGACACAAAGAATCCAAGTAACTTGCTAGAGGGAACGCCAAACACACACTTCTCTGGGTTCAGCTTCAACTTGATCTTGTGCGGATTAGCAAACGTCTCTTCTAAATCCTAAATGAGTGTTGATATGTCCTTTGTATTGACCACAATATCATCCATGTAAGCTTCAATGTTCCTGTGCAACTTTGACTCAAAACCAATCTGGACTGCCCTTGCAAAAGTGGACCCGACGGTCTTCAACCCAAAAGGCATCCGTACGAAGCAGTACGTGCCACATGGGTGATGAACGCGGTCTTCTCTTGATTATCCTTGGACATAAAGATCTGGTGGTATCCATAGTAGGCATCTAGAAAAGAAAGAAGGTCACACTCGAAGGTGGAATCCACAATATGATCGATGCTTGGCAAAGGAAATAGGTCCTTCGGGCAGGCCTTGTTCAGATCAGTGAAATCTCTGCACAGCCTCCATTTCCCAGTAGCTTTGTGCACCACCACGGGATTTTCTAACCACGTTGGATGCAGTACTCCTCTGACCAGACCAGTTGCCTCAAGTTTCTTGATGTCCTCGGCAATGAATTGTTGCTGCTCCAAGGCTTACTTTTAGACCTTTTGCTTGATGGGTCAGGCATGTTGGCAGACAGCAAGGTGGTGCTTGATTACCTCCCCGGGAACACCAGGGATATCAGATGGTTATCAAGCAAACACATCGAGCGCACTTTCCTATTTTTCATTGAGGGTGGCACTGATGGTGAGGCTACCATCAGTGCTAGCCAGCCCTGTCAGGACCTTTTTCACTGCGGGTGCAGCAGCCTTGGATCTCTTACTATTGGAACTCTCCGGCAAGTCATCAATAGGCGCCACGTACTCCGAAGAGTTACGCTTCCTGGATTCCTTGCTGGCATCCCTATTAGCTTTCTTTTTTCCTTTAATTTCCTTGGCAGGAACTGCGGCTTCAGTGGCCTCTGTCGCGACTGCTACCCGGTACATCTTATCCACGCAAATGATTGCGTCCTTCTCGTCCGATGGAATGTATATGATGCCTATCAACCATGGCATCTCCAAGGTGTTGTAGGCATAGTGAGATGCTGCCATGAATTTGGCCAGAGTTGGGTGGCCAAGGATTCAATTGTATGGCACGGGGAGGTCGACCACATCAAACATGATCTTCTCAGTCTGGTAATTCAACTCTCCCCCGAACGTCACCGACAACGTGATCTTCCCCTTAGGACGAATCCTACTGGGGTTGATCCCTTGAAATGTACTAGCAACTTTGTGCTCTTCCTCTGCTATCTGAAGTTTGCTGATGACCTTTGAAGAAATCAGATTCTCCCCGGCCCTACCATCAACCAACATCTTTATGACTTTGAGGTTGTGGATTGTTGGCGAGACCAACAACGGAAAGCACCCTACCACAGTGGTGTGGTCAGGGTGGTTCTCTTTGTCGAAGATGATGGGCGTGCGGGACCACTTGAGCTACCTCCGAGAATCTTCTGCTGGCTCCACGACATTGACTTCACGCGCCCACTGTTTAAGTTGGCGGTGAGAGGAGTGGAGGGATGCACCCCCGTCAATGCACGGGGCGTCAGTGGCTTTCTGGAATTCCTGCTCACTGGTTTCCTCTTCATCCCCTCCATCACTCTCATCATTGCAATCCTCATTTTCACTGCCCTTGGCGGGTTTTCCTTGATTCTGACGAGCCTTGCCGGGGCGGCTTGCTGCGCTGCCTCGGCCCTTCCCGCCAGCGCCATTCAGACCTTTTTCCTTATCACGCTTCTCATATTCAGCCCTCTGCTTCTTGATAAGCTTCTCAACCTGATGACACTCCTAGAGATCATGACCCTTGGTCTGATGGATCTTGCAGTATGGGCCATCACCTTTCCTAGACTTCTCGGCAGCTGCGGCTTACCGGCAATCAGTGCATGCGACAACTTCCTTGCCAGGTACCTCAGTCTTGGCCTTCTTTCCGGTACTGGGCATGCCCGATCCCTCCACGATCATCACTGTCTTATCTTTGCGTCTTTTATTATGCTTATTGTTCTTCCTCTTCTGACTGGTGGCCTCGTCATCATCCTCTGAGTCTACGTCGATGCCATCCCCTACTCCAAGGATCCTCCTCCCCTCCTCTACTCGAGCACATTTATCCACTAGAGTATAAAGCTCCTTCGTAGTCTTGGGTAATCGAACGTTCATCATGCAACGGATCCATCGGTTGCGCACGTTGGACTGGAATGCAGCTATCACAGCTACCAGGTGGATGTCTGGAATATTTCTGAGGACTTGGCTGAAAATCTGCATGTACTTCCGCAAAGTCTCTCATTCCTTCTGCGGGAGAAGCTGCAAGTCACTAGGCCGCCCTGGTTCTTGATGGCCGCTAGTGAAGGCGCGAACGAACTCATGGCGCAGGTCATCCCAGGTCAAAATGGAGTTCTCTAGCAGGTGCATCAGCCAAGACCTCACATTTTGCTTGTGTGCCAAAGGGAAGTAGTTGGCGAACACCTTCTCATCTCTCAACCCAGCAGCTTGAACAACGATGGTGTAGATGCTCAAGAACTCTGCCGGGTTCAGTCTCCTGTCATACTTCTCTAGTACATATGGCTTGAACGTGCGAGCGGATGGCCAACGGACTTGCCGCAACTCATGGGTGAAGGCAGGGCACCGAGCCTCGAAAGGCAGGTACCCGCCTCCAGCGAGCGCGGGCTCGTCGACGTCGGGGCCATCGCGCCTGTTGGTCTAGCGGTGGGTGTCACGGTGTTACTCGATGGTGGCACGCATGCCTTCCCTTTGCCTGTCCTCTAGGACTCATCGTTGGCCTTGACGAGCTCGAGGGTTGGTCGAAGCCATCGATGCGTCGTTGAGTTCTTGGTCACGCGACTCCCGTGTTGGATGCCGCGGAGGGGACTACACCGTAGGAGTCGCCCCTTACACACTACCAGCAGCATGGGCCGTTGTCGTCGCCTGGGGAGGCCGTGGTGGGCTAGCTTGCTGCGATCCTCCCGCCTCGGTGAAACCAATCGAGCACTGAATGGTGGCTCTCCACTCATCCATCTCATCGGCTACCGGCGGAAATCGCAACAGTAGTTTGGCCCACGCCATGGCCTCTGAAGCGGTGCTTGGCATGGATGTCGATGGAGATCGTAACGTCGCACGGCTCCTAATGATGTCGACAGTGGTTGTGCCGTGCTCCCATTGTCGCGAGCCAGTCGCCAAGATGGCGTGGTGATGAGGCGGAGGCGCTTGTAGACCAGCAGCCCTGTTTGGTGCATCGACTGGGTCAGCTTGCTCCGGGGGTGACGCATGTCCCGCGGTCGTGCCCGCAGCGGGGGCAATCGAAGGATTGCGATTCGCCCCAGAGCGAGTGCCACCATCGTGGCTGTGCCCTTCGGCTGGGCAGAGAGGTGCAGAAGGAATGATCTCTCCACCTGTACCTCGTAGAGCATGGCCACTTGGATGTTGTTGATGTTGTCCTCCTCCTGTTCCTCCTGCTCCTGTTTCGGCCACAAGGGAGGGGTGACGACGCCGCCTGCGTTGACCACATCCCCTGGAGCATCCACATCCCAAGGCGTCCCTGTAGCCCCCGTGGCATCGGTGGTCGCATGTGGCAGGGCCTTCGAGGATGATGGTCGGGCAGCGGCACTAGGTTTCTTCTTGGGCCCCATGGATGATGGAGCCGTTGAATAAGAGAACAATGACGAAGATGACATGCTACGTATGCTCCTCGGGTTCGCGCAAGCGCTTCTCCCCTACCTGGAGTGCCAAATATGTCGTGTGAAACCACGACCACTTATGGCGCCATGAGCTCCTTGTGCTTCGGCAGGGGGGTGAGCACATTGCACGAAGAGCGGTGGGCGTCGCGCAGCATGACAGATATCACACGAGCCATTTTACCCAGGTTCGGGCCACCGCGACGCATAAAACCCTATTCCTACTTTGGTGATTTGATGGTAGATTATGGTGGAAATGCGATGCTCTAGCCCAGTAGGGTTGCCTCTGGCCGAGAGGAGCTTCGCGTGTATGAGTGTACAAGGGTCCGAATCCTTTCTATGGTTGCCACGGGCCTCCTTTATAGATCACGGGGTCACCACAATGGCAAATCAGTCACTGTGCACTGATTAGATAGCAACAGTGCTATCATACCTAACTCTACAGATAGGGCAGGGCACATTAAATGTGTCTCTTAGTGTCACATCAAGGCCCGCCCAGCAACCGTTGCCAGGCTGGTCGGCTACCTTCTCTCCTATTTGTGTGACACATTGCTGGGCGGGTGCCATTTGGTGGTGATTTCTATAGGAAGTGGCTGCCATGTGGCAAAGAACCCCCACTTAGTCACTTGTAGGATTGAGACCACACCGATTGATGACTTGCGTTGCTGTGAGGTGGTGCGATTGAGCCTTGGCGGGGAAGTTTGCCTCCGTAAGCCTCGGCTGGCCTGCCGGGATGATCTTGAGGCTTGCTTTCGGGGTAACCTCGACCTCGGCAGGCTCGCCTGCCCAGCAAGGGAGGTTTTTCCTTAGTGGTATCTTGCTTCTCTGGCTTGACTTGGTCTTCTTGATCTGCACTCTGGTTCCTCGAAGAGCTGATTCCTTGTGCTTGGTCTGGTGTTGGATGTTGTAATCTCTATCTTGGGCATGTGCACGGTCTGGGCAACAGACCTAGGGTTTCTTGCACCGACAGCTGTTGACTAATTTGGAAATTTGGTTAGATATATTTGGATAAAAGGTACTAGTACCATGGTCAACACTGACGTGGAAGAGGAAATTATTTCTAGATTTGGATAGCGAATACATTCTGTTCTCCTATTATTTTTCCTGCAGTGCATTCCTTGTTCTGCCAGAACACATGTACTCAAGAATGGTTGGCCTTGCCATAACTCAATACACCAGTTTAATGGTCACATTGAAGACAAGCCATGGATATAAGTTCCGAGTTGGGTTCCTGAACCAAGAAGATTGATGCTTTTTTATGGCCGAACATGGATAAACTTTCTCAAGTGATATGGACTGAAAGTTGGTGCACGAATGCTGGTATAAATAGCAGAACCTGGTCTCATCTTCACTGTGATCTTCCACCCCGACGTCGTTCCAGTAGTTCATCCATGTTAGTTTTTTATTTGGTTCTTGCATGTTGCCTTGATTACTTCTTAATCCACCTATTCTGTCTAACTAATCACAATTTAAATTTAGAAGTAGCACATGATTCCCTTCTCTCACGAAGATTCTACTTCTAACTAATATTTTATAATTGGTGGCACGTGTAGGTTATTTCAAACTTAAGCACGCCACTCGTTTGTTATTCTATGAGAACTTGACTTTTACTTATGGCACTGAAGTTGACTGGGACGACATCCACCAGTTCCTACACTTTATTGATCGACTTGAGGTCCTAGTGGGGCATTTCAATGGTGGAAGGCCACATGGGATATGAGTGCCACTGGTGCACACGTTGAACATGTCCAACTATGTCGAGAAACTTATGGTATGAGCTGTTTTCTATTATATATGTTGTTCATTAACTCTTGTTTATACACAGTTTTATAGTTGTGATATTCTTGAAACAGAAACTGTCCAGTTCTATTGTTCCTATACAGATGCCTGACTATGGTCGGGTCAAACTTACGCTTGGTCACAACATGATGTTTATATTGACCTACTCCATTTCCCTTGGAGGTGAAAAGATACTTATTCATTGGTGGTCTCAAATAATGAAGGCCCGTCCATCTTGGAGAATAGGACAGAAGGTTATGCTCACGCTTTTCCATGGCTCTAAAGCGAATATCTTGTTTATTGACCACATTGCGAGTTGAAGTCGCTTTGAGAAGGTTGTGGATGCGTGGGGTGGCGCCTGGGCCTTGTCTTGGGGCTTGGTGGCCTCACCCTTGGTTAACTATAGACAAAGTAGCACTGTTTGAGGCGTGCTTCGTATGGTTGAACCTGTATAAGTACTCATACTGCTTTCAACTATTGTTGTTAAGTGCCCCTGCTAGTTTCAATTAAGGTTATTGAAGTACTCCTGCTGCTTTTACAGTTTGTCATGTTTCTTCAGTCTCGTCTTCCTCCAGCTCCCAAAACCAAACCAGCACCGGCGGGGCTGCCTGCTTCCGGCTCCTATGGCTGGTTGCACCTTAGAGAACGCATCGCTGTCCCACCGTCTCCTAAATCGAACGCTGATGTTTGAGGCCTCGTCGTCGTCCTCCACGCGCTTTGGTGCACTCGCCGCAATGCCGCCCTCTCGCGTTGTCAACATGGTCAACAAACAAGAGGAATCGAGAGAGGTGTGTACGTGGACAGGATGATAGTAGAGGCCCACCATGTCCATGGCCGTACGCAAGCAAGTTCCTCATTTTTTGTTATATACTCCATTGTCAGCATATAGAAAAATAAAATGCTTCCTCCTAGTGGTTTGCTGACATCTAGGACCCACGACATTGTCAGCGTATAGTCAATAGACAAGAAAACAACACAAGATCGACTGACACCTGGGACGTAGCTACTCGAGTAGTATTTTTTTTTGTTATTGTTGAGACGGGGCATGGTTTCAACTGGGTTGTGGCCCGTCTAGCCCAGGCTTCTATTTTACGTTCACCACATGACCAACCCAGCTATTTTTTCTTTGTGAAAATGGCTAGCCCAGTTTATTTTTTCTGAAGAATATCCAATCCAGGCCTACTTATTTTCGTCTACCCTGCTGGGCTGCAACTCTTTGAAGACGGCTGCTAATCTTAAAAGTAATATGAAATGGGCTGTAAATGTAAAACACACACGACAAATTGGCAATTACTTGGCTTTAACCTAATTTAAATATATCTTCAAAGGATTTTAAATCTGGCTCGACATTTTGGTATTAAAAATAATTTGGACCCACCGAAATATGCGAAATTTCATTTAAAGTTTTAACCCTGGCCCTGGTCAACAAAAATAATCGGTCTGCAATAAATTGCATAAGAAGTTGCAATGAGCTGTAAATTATTAAAAAATAGGGAATGGTCTAACTTGTGGGCCTATTAAGTTGACGTGTATGCAAGATTTTTTTACTTATTATACACGTCAACAAATGATTCTAGCAAACGTGATCGTTGGATGTCAATCCAATAGCCGTCGTGCTTCTTCAATCTCTGATCTTATTGCTCCACCCGCCAAATCCAGCATCGGCGGGACTGCCTGCTCCCGCCTCCCGTGGCCAGCTATGCTGCCGCGCAGGCCTCACCGCCCCCTACTACTCCCACCGCTGGCAGGGCCATCCCTCTACTCACCCACATCCCTCCACTATTGTGGCTTTGGTGCCTCCGGGTCATTCCCTTCCGGGGTCTCACCATCGTCCATCGCGTTGGTGTTCTCGGCACGGCATGGTCAACGTTGTCAACAAACAAAAACATCAGAAGAGGGATGTACATGTAGAGGCTAACAGTTAGTACCCACATGGTCCATGGCCACACGCAAGCACGTACCTCATTATTACGCCAAAAAGAATGAATCCTCCCCATGACATCTGGGACACACCAGCTATATCTTGGCACAGAAGGAAGTGCCTCGTTATTAAGCAAAAAATAACGAGTGCTCCCCATGACATCTGGGGCCCACCATATTTGGAGGTTGGCTTGTGGCCCTACTAAGTTAACGCGTACGCAGGGCTTTGTCAACTTTGTCAGCAAACAATTCTATCACCATTGACCGTTGGATTGTTAACATCCAACAGTCGTCCTACTTCTTCAACCTCTGATTTTCTTGCTCCAGTCGTCCAAACCACCGTGTGCTCCTGCCTCCTATGGCCAGCTGTGCTACTATGCAGGCCTCACCGCCCCCTACTACTCCCACCGCTGTCCAGGCCATCCCTCTACTAACCCACACCCTCTATTATTCTGTGGTGATGGTAGCCTCACACCGTAGCCGAACCAGGCAACCCTCATACTACCCTCCGCATGTTCCCCGGCTCTGGATCATTCCCATCCTAAGTCGCGTCGTCCTCCAGCACCTTGGTGCTCTCGAATGGTATGGCATGGTCAACACGGTGAACGAACAACAACCATCAGAAGAGGACTGTACGTGGAGAAGCTGACAGCTGGGTCCATGGCCGCACGGAAGGAAGTGCCTCCTTATTACGCGCAAAATAATGATTCCTCCACCTGACAGCTCAGACCCACTGGAAGGGCCTCTATATTTCTCAAAAAAGTGTTCCTCCCTAATAGCTGGGATCCATCAGCTTTACCTTTGCATGGAAGGAAGTGCCTTCTTACCCCGTGATAGCTGGGACCCACCAGGTTAAAGCGAAGGTAGCGTTATCTGTCTGGCCGTGAATGTGTACGTACATAGCGATCGATCGGTCTCTCTGCAGCGACATACCGTGGCCGAGTAAGGAGCAGCACGTGTTGAAGTAGAGGCGCCGGCGTAGCATGTCACGTGGCCCCGTCTATAACGTGTACACGTACGTATAGCCACGCTGCAAGATAGTAAATATGAGTACGTATGTACATACGAGCAGAGTCTCTAATGCGTACAACGACGGCGTCCTGTTCATGAGCAGCCAACCAGCTGGGTCAGAACAGAGTAAACAGAGTCGTGTCTTCATCGGGAGCCAACCATCTTGGATGGAACAGCCGAAACAAACTTTAGCATAACGCAGAATGGAGGAAATGGCCTTCTGTTCGACCGCGTATGGTCGAAACGGGGTCCTGTTCATCGGGAAGGGTCTGGCGTACCGCAAAATGGAGGAAACAGACTTGTGTTTGAGCGCGTACGGTTGAAATGCGGTGCTATTGATCAGGAGGGGTGTGGTGTACCGCAAAACGGAGGAAACAGACTTGTGTTGGAGCGCCTACGGTCGAAAAGGGGGTCATGTTCATCGGCAGGGGTGTGGCGTACTGCAAAACGGGACTCCGCAGGCTACTGTTTATCCACCATCTACTGCCTTACTCCACCCTCCATGGGATACTGTTAATCCACCGTCGACTTCCTCCAGCCTCGACCTGCTACTGTTCATCCACCGTCAACTTCCTCCAGCCTCCACCGGCTACTGTTCATTCACTGGGTCCTGTTCATGCAGCCTCCATTGGCTACTCTTCAACTAGCCCTCCACTGGGTCCTGTTCATCCACCCTCCACTGGCTACTGTTCATGGAGCCTCCACGGGGTCCTGTTCATCCAGCCTCCACCAGCCTCCTCGATCGAGGTCCTGTTAATCCAGCGGCAATGGCCTCTAGTACCACGGGGTCCTGTTCATTCAATCCCCACTGGGAACTATTCATCCAACCCCCAACAATGGTCACTATTTATCGAGAGGCAGCAGGTTCGATCGGCTTCAGTTAGGAGTAGTAGCGAAGGAATCACTCGGGTTTAGTTAACATCCAGGGTTCGATCGCTCAGGTTCAGTAACGTAGCTAGTGCAATCGCTCAGGTTCAGTAAGCGAATGCCTCGCTCAGGTTCAGTTAGAACCCAACACCTCGCACACACATGCATACCTGTACGAGAGAAACGCACAATCCCTCCATGCGTCGCTCGGCCCCAACCACCCACCGTTACCGGGAACACCTCCAAATTTTCCTCGCCCTTGCTTCTACCATGATTTTTTCCGTCATGGACGGCCCAAAGAATGTCATACAGGTCCATCTTCAGCCAGACCAGGACGAAAAATCCCATTTTCTGTCATGATTTTTTGCCATAGTAGGAGCCCACTGCATCTATGATGATACCGGGTTTTGTCACAATTATCGTCATAGAAGTCACTGGTACGCGTCGGTGCTATACACACAGTTTTTAGCCCCTTTCCGCGACGGCATTCGGAACTATCGCCAAGTGAGTGTGGGCGATAGGGGGTCCTTTCCACATGACCCAGAAACCGTCGGGGATATGGAGCCATGATCCAAAGGCCTTGCAAAGTGTAATTGTGTGCAATGCAGCACACACTAAACTCTTTCGCACGTGTGGGACGGTGATCAAACATTTCTAATGACGTAGTGACACCAAATGGTGTGCCGTAATGAACCATTTGGGAAACAGTATGTAAGGCACATGGGCCAACATATGAACTATGTGCGATATGTACCCCATTGCACACGTGTTTTCTACGGAACCCGTCAGCCATGCAAGATTCTATCACACACATTTCCCAACAATTACCGTGTTCGATAATGTTCTATCACAAATGGTTCAGGAGCCCTTTGCACACATACAAGTGTTGTAGACCATTTGTCATTTGTTGTTTATTGCCGACGGTTGTGGCAAGAGTGACGTGTGCTTTTCATTTGGGATCCCACACATTTCCTGAAAAAATTACGACTGGGATTGTATTTTACATTGGGCATGGTTTACTCCGAGCCCTCGTGTGCGATACAGTGATATCACAAATGGTCCCGGAGACCCTATGCACACGTAGTAGTGCTGCAAATCGTTTGCGATCTGCTGTGTATCACCAACGGTTCAGCTACGATTGACGTATGCTCTCCGATGTGGATCGCACACACTCATTTAGTTGAACCGTGGGCGTACCAATTGCCAGTTTAAAACAAAAATATCCCATTTTGAATCGGCATGCAAAAAGTAAATTCACCACAATATTCAATTGAACAAATAGTGTCCACAGGAAGAACATTCATCAGATTTCGCAACAATTGCAATTGAACATATGGTAGCTAAATTCCGATGATTTGTCCACACATATATGCATTACATAATTAATCTTAGTGTACAAAATATAAGACCTCATCAGATGGAAAACAATGGATCCATGTGTATATCTTTAGCGGCTAACTCTTACTGAATGTTTCAGTAGAGCGCATGTTGAAATCTTCATTATCACAAGTGGGATTCATGTAGTGATTTAGGAAGAAGTCGCTGAAAAATCTATGAACCATCAGCAATTCACCAGCCGAGAGTGGTTCAGGTGTCCTCGGTTCTAAGATGAGCTGCAGTATTTTGAAGATCAGGATGTGCCATATGAGTGGAGTAGAAGATATTAATTAAGATAGACTTACTGGTACTAATTCATGAGGATCGTCACAACTATCAGTAGATTTGCAGATGGAGATCATGTGTCTGCAAACATAGTATCCACAAAGGTTGGTCCCTGCCTGTTGCTGAGGACATTGAAATTTTTTGTACATAATTAGTCATATATTTTTCCTGCTAGGAACAACCTAACCGGTGTTAGATGTATTATTTTTTCTTTGGACAAAAATAGAAATAGGTTTATTTGGAAGCTTGAACATTTGACTAGTGTAAAAAAGGTATTTGCAGACTATTGGATAATTTTTCAGAAAATAATGGATTTTGGTGTGTTACCGGAGAAACGATCTCGTGCTTCAGAGGTAGTTCCCTCTTGAACAAGTTCCCTTCTTTACTTTTCCACAATGTGGGCACACTACAAATGAAGATGAATTTTGACAACATCAATTATTGAACCAGATATGAATGCAAATTAATTTCAACATCATAGAATTCAATACCTATCCATGAATTGCTGAAGATGCGTCAGATCTTGAGCGTTTGTTGACTCTCTAAGAGAATCCATGTAGTAAACTGTGTTCTTGTTTGGAAAAATGAATACCAATATCCATTGATCACTACATATTAAGAAAGCCATGAACTTATGAATTATGTCGAAAACTAAAAGACAATCAGTGTATGCGTGGTTGGTTACTAGACTTACCATTCATGACATGGCCAGAGAAATGATTCTGCATGGGACGTGTTTTCGAAGAGATGGACAACCGTGTTAATGGCCCAGTCCTGTAGGTCCTTAGCATCTAATGTTGTGCCATTTTCTAATGCAGGATCTATGAAATACATACTCTCCCTTTTTCTTCTCTGCGCGTTCAATCCCCTCAGAGGAATAAAATGCAGTTAGTTGTTTATCATTTACAGCCTTGTATGGAGAAGTTGATCAGAGTTTGTTAAGTACATACATAATCAGGCATCTAACAAAAGTGGCATCGAGCTCCTTGAAGTTGAAGAAGAGATGTAATTCCTCGAAACTCACATTGACGGAACCATCATCATGTCGGAAATGATCTTTGTTGTAGTGTACTAGCGAACCATGATGATTTGCTGACATTAGATGCATGCAATATTCATGTAACTCGCCACGACTGGAGCTGCACTAATCAAAGTATTCGCCAACAAGAAATGGCTAGCCATGGATGTAATTGTGTACTTCAAGTACGGCTGCTTTACTTTTAGCAAGAAACAACTCTACTTCTTCATCATTCGTGCCGTCAGAAATAATATTACTCCCCGATTCGGACAACCTACTATTAATTTGGTTCTGGGCGATGAGTGCTTTAAGTAAGAGGCAATCGTTCTCTTTCCTCTTCGCTCTCCTGCCGTGCTTCCTCTCAGGTGCAACCTTTTTGGCCGCTTCCTACTTGGTACTTGAAACATTTATAGCAGAATGTCTGGTTGGCTGCAAGGTAGACTACCGAGCAGACTGCCAAGCAGACGGTGAAGCTTCGATGGACTGCTTAGCAGACGATTTATCTATGCGGGACCATTGAGCTGGCGGTGCTGCTGGGACGGGCTGATGGGTTGTAGGATCAGAGGCATCGGACTGCCGACCATGTGTTGAAGCTATGTCGGGTTTCTGGCAGGTGGTGCCAACTTGTCGATGTGTTGAGGAGTGCTACCTCTTGAGAATGCGTTGGTTTTCCCTCGAAGAGGAAAGGGTGATGCGACAAAGCATAAGTATTTCCCTCAGTTTTTGAGAACCAAGGTATCAATCCAGTAGGAGATAACACGCAAGTCACCTAGTACCTGCACAAACAATCAACAACCTCGCAACCAACGCGGTAAAGGGGTTGTCAATCCCTTCACGATCACTTGCGAAAGTGAGATCTGATAAAGATAGTAAGATATTTTTTTTGGTATTTTTGTTGTATAGATTGCAAAATAGTAAACGAGATGCGATAATAAAAGGAGATGCAATATAATAAGAAAGAGACCCGGGGGGCATAGGTTTCACTACTAGCTTCTCTCATGATAGCAAGTATTACGGTGGGTGAACAAATTACTGCCGAGCAATTGATAGAAGAGGGCATAGTTATGAGAATATCTAGGCAATGACTATATACATAGGCATCATGTCCGTGTTAAGTAGACCAAAACAATTCGAAATCTACTACTCTCACTCCACACATCGACCGCTATCCAGCATGCATCTAGAGTATTAAGTTCATAAGAACAGAGTAATGCTTTAGGCAAGATGACATGATGTAGAGGGATAAACTCAAGCAATATGATATAAACCCCATATTTTTATCCTCGATGGCAACAATACAATACGTGCCTTGCTGCCCCTACTGTCACTGGGAAAGGACACCGCAATATTGAAGCCAAAGCTAAGCACTTCTCCCATTGCAAGAAAGATCAATCTAGTAGGACAAACTAAACCGATAATTCGAAGAGACTTGCAAAGATATCAAATCATGCATATAAGAATTCAGAGAAGACCCAAATATTGTTCATAGATAAACTTGATCATAAATCCACAATTCATCGGATCTCGGCAAACACACCGCAAAAAGTATTACATCGAATAGATCTCCAAGAACATCAAGGAGAACTTTGCATTGAGAACCAAAGAGAGAGAAGAAGCCTTCTAGCTAACAACTATGGACCCGAAGGTCTGTGGTAAACAACTCACACATCATTGGAGAGGCTATGGTGTTGGTGTAGAAGCCCTCCGTGATCGAGTCCCCCTCCAGCAGATCACCAGAAAAGGCCCCAAATGGGATCTCACGTGTACAGAAGGTTGCGACGGTTGAAAAGTGGTTTTGTGGCTCTCCTCGATGTTTTTAGGGTATAAGAGTATATATAGGCAAAAGAACTATGTCGGTGGAGCTCCGTGGGGCCCATGATGGTGGGGGCGCGCCTACCCCCTTGGCGCGCCCTCCTGCCTCGTAGGAGCTTCGCGGAGTTCCATACTTCAATTCCATGTCTCCTAGTTTGTGTTTGTTCCAAGAAAGTTCCCCGTGAAGGTTTCGTTCCGTTTGGATTCCATTTGATATTCCTTTTCTGCGAAACACTAAAATAGGCAAAATAACTGAAACTGGCACTGGGCCTCTGGTTAATAGGTTAGTCCCAAAAATAATATTAACTGCATATTAAAGCCCATTAAACATCCAAAACAGATAATATAATAGCATGGAACAATAAAAATTATAGATACGTTGGAGACATATCAAGCATCCCCAAGCTTAATTCATGCTCGTCCTCGAGTAGGTAAATGATAAAAACAGAATTTTTGATGTGGAATGCTACCTAACATAATTTTCAATGTAATTTCCTTTATTGTGGCATGAATGTTCAGATCCAACAGATTCAGGACAAAAGTTCAATATTGACATAAAAATGATAATACTTCAAGCATACTAACCAAGCAATTATGTCTTATCAAAATAACATAGCCAAAGAAAGCTCATCCCTACAAAATCATATAGTTTGGCCATGCTTCATCTCCGTCACACAAAATGCTCCCATCATGCACATCCGTGATGGCAAGCCAAGCAATTGTTTCATACTTAGCCTTTTCAAACTTTTTCAACTTTTACGCAATATATGAGCGCAAGCCATGGACATAGCACTATTGGTGGAATAGAATGGTGGTTGTGGAGAAGACAAAAAGGAGGAAGATAGTCTAACATCAACTAGGCGTATCAATGGGCTATGGAGATGCCCATCGATAGATATCAATGTGAGTGAGTAGGGATGCACTAGAGCTATAAGTGTATGAAAGCTCAACAGAAGTAACTAAGTGGGTGTGCGTCCAACTTGCTTGCTCATGAAGACGTAGGGTAATTTGAGGAAGCCCATCATTGGAATATAGAAACCAAGTTCTATAATGTAAAATTCCCACTAGTATATGAAAGTGACAACATAAGAGACTCTCTATCATGAAGATCATGGTGCTACTTTGAAGCACAAGTGTGGAATAAAGATAGTAACATTGCCCCTTCTCTCTTTTTCTCTCATTCATTTTTTTCTTTTCTCTTATTTTTGTTTGGGCCTTCTTTTTTTATGGCCTTCTTTTTTTTCGTCTAGAGTCTCATCCCGACTTGTGGGGGAATCATAGTCTCCATCATCCTTTCCTCACATGGGACAATGCTCTAATAATGAAGATCATCACACTTTAATTTACTTAAAACTCGAGAATTACAACTCGATACTTAGAACAAAATATGACTCTATGTGACTGCGTCCGGTGGTGTACCGAGATGTGCAATGAATCAAGAGTGACATGGATAAAAATTATGAATGGTGGCCATGCCATAAATATGATTTCAACTACATGATCATGCAAAGCAATATGACTATGATGAAGCATGTCATAATAAACGGAACGGTGGAAAGTTGCATGGCAATTTGAATGTCTATGGAAATGCCATAATAGGTAGGTATGGGGGCTATTTTGAGGAAGCTAAATGATGGTTTTATGGTACCTACGAAAGTTGCGCGGCACAAGAGAGGCTAGCAATGGTGGAAGGGTGAGAGTGCGTATAATCCATGAAGTCAACATTAGTCATAAAGAACTCACATACTTATTGCAAAAATCTACAAGTCATCAAAACCAAGCACTACGCGCATGCTCCTAGAGGGATAGATTGGTAGGAAAATACCATCGCTCTTCCCCGACCGCCACTCGTAAGGCACTCGAAGAACACCTCATGCTTCAAATTTTTCACACAACGGTTACCATACGTGCATGCTATGGGACTTGCCAACCTTAACACAAGTATTTCTCAATTTCACAATTACTCAACTAGCACAACTCTAATATTACCATCTTTATATCTCAAAACAATTATCAAGTATTAAACTATTCAATGCACTCTATATGGAAGTTTTTATTATAACCATCTTGAATGCCCATCATATTAGGACTAATTTTATAACCAAAGCAAATTACCATGCTGTTCTAAAAGACTCTCAAAATAATATAAGTGAAGCATGAGAGATCAATAATTTCTATAAAATAAAACCACCATCGTGCTCTAAAAAGATATAAGTGAAGCACTAGGGCAAAATTATCTAGCTCAAAAGATATAAGTGAAGCACATAGAGTATTTTAATAAATTCGGATTCATGTGTGTCTCTCTCAAAAGGTGTGTATAGCAAGGATGATTATGGTAAACTAAAAAGCAAAGACTCAATTCATACAAGACACTCGAAGCAAAACACATATCATGTGGTGAATAAAAATATAGCCTCAAGTAAAGTTACCGATAGACAAAGATGAAAGAGGGGATGCCTTCCGGGGCATCCCCAATCTTAGACGTTTGGTTGTCCTTGAATTTTACCTTGGGGTGCCTTGGTCATCCCCAAGCTTAGGCTCTTGCCACACCTTGTTCCAAAATCCATCAAATCTTTACCCCAAAACTTGAAAACTTCACAACACAAAACTCAACAGAAAATCCCATGAGCTCCGTTAGTCTATACCAATATAAAAAGACCCAAATGGGCAGATCCAAACCATCTCGACCGTCAAATCATGTTATCTAGCGGTTCAAATCGCTCCAATGTTGAGCACCAAACACGTTTAACGCTCTAATTACCCACCACTGCCATTGGTGTTAAACATGTTTTGACTCAATGCTATCCCTTGAAATCTGCCATGTAATTAGTATCCTACCATTCCCGCGAAGAAGTAATTGATATCTTACCAAATATCAATATGCAACAGATATATCTTACCTAATATAAACATGCATTGCACATACATTATTACTAGTATAAGAAAACAAACCACCACTTTAATGTACTCTAATTAACTAATTCTTTATTTATATTGGTGTTAAACCTATTGTATTTCAACTTCTCTATGA
>NC_041382.1:339228250-339265498 GCF_002162155.2 Triticum dicoccoides
CCCCCCGATACTAGCCATAGTTTCATTAAAATAAGCAAACAACACACGAAAAACAGAATCTGTCAAAACAGAACAGACTGTAGCAATCTGGAGGTTTCGAATACTTCTGTAACTCCAAAAATTCTGACAAATTAGGAAGACCTAAATCATTTGTATATTGATCTACTTCAGTTGGAATTGGTATTTTATCACTCTCTGGTAAAACAATGAAAATTATTCTCGTGAGCGCATACTTTCTGTTTTTTCAGCAAGATCTAACAACAATCACCCAGGAAGATCCTAAAGGCTTTACTTTGCACAAACACTAATTAAACATAAAAAACACAATCATAACAGAGGTTAGACAAATTATTTATTACTAAACAGGAACAAAAAGTAAGAACAAAAATAAAATTGGGTTGCCTCCCAACAAGCGCTATCGTTTAACGCCCCTAGCTAGGCATAAAGACAAGAATAGATCTAGGTATTGTCATCTTTGGTATGCAATCCATATGTGTCTATCATAATTGATTCATAAGGCAATCTAATTTTCTTTCTAGGAAAGTGTTCCATGCCTTTCCTTAACGGAAATTGAAATCTAATGTTTCCTTCTTTCATGTCAATAATTGCACCAATCGTTATAAGGAAAGGTCTACCAAGAATAATAGGACATGTAGTATTGCAATCTATGTCAAGGACAATGAAATCTACGGGCACATAATTCCTATTTGCAATAACAAGAACATCATTAATTCTTCACATAGGTTTCTTAATGGTGGAATTCGCAAGGTGCAAATTTAAAGAACAATCATCAAAATCACGGAAACCTAACACATCACAAAAAGTTTTTGGAATCGTGGAAACACTAGCACCCAAATCAAACAAAGAAGAGCATTCATAATCTTTAATCTTAATTTCAATAGTAGGTTCCCACACATCATAAAGTTTTCTAGGGATAGAAACTTCTAGTTCAAGCTTTCCTTCATAGGATTGCATTAAAGCATCAACGATATGTTTAGTAAAAGCTTTATTTTGATCATAAGCATGAGGAGAATTTAACACGGATTGCAACAAGGAAATACAATATGTAAAAGTGAAATTATCATAATTAAATTCCTTGAAATCCAAAATAGTGGGTTCTTCACTATGTAAAGTTTTGACTTCTCCAATCCCACTTTTATTATCAAGATCTAAAAACTCCGAATCATTGGGACGCCTTCTAACTAAAGTTGACTCATCTCAAGTCCCATCTTTATCAAGATTCATATTGGAAAACAAAGATTTAATAGGAGACACATCAATCACTTTTAGATCTTCATCAATATTATCATGAAAACTAGAAGAACACGCTTTCACAAAGCAATCTTTTTTAGCACGCATCCTAGCGATTCATTCTTTGCATTCATGAATAGAAATTCTCATGGGTTTGAGAGACTCATTGATATCATGCTTAGGTGGAATAGATCTAAGTTTCAAAGAATCAACATCAAGAGAAATTATATCCACATTGCTAGCCAACTCATCAATCTTAAGCAATTTTTCTTCAACCACAGCATTGAAATTCTTTTGCGAACTCATAAATTCTTTAGCACTAGTCTCGAAATTAGAGGGCATCTTATTAAAATTTCCATAAGAGTTGTTTTAGGAATTACCATAATTATTAGAGGAATTATTAGGAAACGGCCTAGAATTAAATTTCCTCTATAAGCGTTGTTACCAAAATTGTTCCTACCAACAAAATTCACATCCATAGATTCATTATTATTCTCAATCGAAGTGGACAAAGGCATATCATTAGGATCAGAAGAAACACTCTTATTAGCAAACAATTTCATAAGTTCATCAATCTTTCCACTCAAAATATTAATCTCTTCAATCGCATGAACTTTTTTACTAGTGGATCTTTCGGTGTGCCATTGAGAATAATTAACCATAATATTATCTAGGAGTTTAGTGGCTTCTCCTAAAGTGATTTCCATAAAAGTGCCTCCCACGGCCAAATCTAAAAGATTTCTAGAAGCAAAATTCAATCCGTCATAAAAAAATTGTATGATCATCCATAAATCCAAACCTTATGTACAACAATTACGTATCATTAATTTCATCCTCCCCCAAGCTTGTGCAACATGGTCATGATCAAGTTGCTTAAAATCCATAATATCGTTTCTAATAGAGATGATCTTAGCAGGAGGAAAATACTTAGAGATAAAAGCATCTTTGCACTTATTCCACGAATCAATACTATTTTTAGGCAAAGAAGGGAACCAAGTTTTAGCACGATCTCTAAGGGAAAATCAAAATAGCTTCAATTTAACAATATCATTATCCACATCTTTCTTCTTTTGCATATCACACAAATCAACGATGTTGTTTGGATGGGTAGCGGCATCTTCACTAGGAAGGCCAGAAAATTGATCTTTGATGACAAGATTCAACAAAGCAGCATTAATTTCACAAGATTCAACATTGGTAATAGGAGCAATCGGAGTGCTAATAAAATCATTGTTGGTGGTATTGGAAAAGTCACATAATTTAGTATTATCTTGAGCCATTGTGACAAACAAACAATCCAACACACAATCACACAATAAGCGAGCAAAAAGAGGCACATGGAAAAGGCGAATAAAATGGCAAAGTTGAAGTGGGGGAGAGGAAAACGAGAGGTAAATGGCAAATAATGTAATGCGAGGGAGAAGAGTTTACGATGGGTACTTGGTATGTCTTGACTTGAGCGTAGATCTTGCCGGCAACGGCGCCAGAAATCCTTCTTGCTACCTCTTGAGCATGCGTTGGTTTTCCCTTCAAGAGGAAAGGGTGATGTAGCAAAGTAGCGTAAGTATTTCTCTCAGTTTTTGAGAACCAAGGTATCAATCCAGTAGAATATAACACGCAAGTAACCTAGTACCTGCACAAGCAATCAAGAACCTCGCAACCAACGCGATAAAGGGGTTGTCAATCCCTTCACGATCACTTGCGAAAGTGAGATCTGATAAAGATAGTAAGATAAATATTTTTGGTATTTTTGTTGTATAGATTGCAAAATAGTAAACGAGATGCGATAATAAAAGGAGATGCAATATAATAAGAAAGAGACCCGGGGGGCCATAGGTTTCACTAGTGGCTTCTCTCATGATAGCAAGTATTACGGTGGGTGAACAAATTACTGCCGAGCAATTGATAGAAGACCGCATAGTTTTGAGAATATCTAGGCAATGATTATTAACATAGGCATCACGTCCGTGTTGAGTAGACCGAAACGATTCTGCATCTACTACTATTACTCCACACATCGACCGCTATCTAGCATGCTTCTAGAGTATTAAGTTCATAAGAACAGAGTAATGCTTTAGGAAAGATGACATGATGTAGAGGGATAAACTCAAGCAATATGATATAAACCCCATCTTTTTATCCTCAATGGAAACACTAAAATACATGCCTTGCTGACCCTACTATCACTGGGAAAGGACACCGCAAGATTGAACCCAAAGCTAAGCACTTCTCCCATTGCAAGAAAGATCAATCTAGTAGGTCAAACTAAACCGATAATTCGAAGAGACTTGTAAAGATATTGCTCATAGATGAACTTGATCATTAATCCACAATTCATCGGATCTCGGCATACACACCGCAAAAAGTATTACATCGAATAGATCTCCAAGAACATCAAGGAGAACTTTGTATTGAGCCAAAGAGAGAGAAGAAGTCATCTAGCTAATAACTATGGACCCAATGGTCTGTGGTAAACTACTCACACATCATCGGCGAAGCTATGGTGTTGATGTAGAAGCCCTCCGTGATCGAATCCCCCTCCGGCAGATCGCTGGAAAAGGCCCCAGATGGGATCTCACGGGTACAGGAGGTTGCAGCGGTGGAAAAGTGGTTTCATGGCTCCCCCTGATGTTTTTAGGGTATAAGAGTATATACAGGCGAAAGAAGTACGTCGGTGGAGCTCCGTGGGGCCCACGAGGGTGGGGTCGCACCTACCCCCCTGGGCGCGCCCTCCTGCCTCATGGAAGCTTCACGGAGCTCCAGACTTCAACTCCAAGTCTCCTGGTTTGCGTTTGTTCCAGGAAGATCCTCGCGAAGGTTCCGTTCCGTTTGGATTCCGTTTGATATTCCTTTTCTGCGAAACACTAAAATAGGCAAAAAAACATAAACTGGCACCGGGCCTCGGGTTAATAGGTTAGTCCCAAAAAATATATAAAAGTGCATATTAAAGCCCATTAAACATCCAAAACAGATAATATAATAGCATGGAACAATAAAAAATTATAGATACGTTGGAGACGTATCAAGGAGGTCGTGCCAACGCGTTGGTTCGCTGAGCAGGAAGTGCTGATGCATTGGTATGCTGAACACGTGACTGTGGACCGACAGACTGATGAGCAGTTGGTTCTGGACCTCCAAACTGCTTAGCAGGCGGTTCTGAAGCATCAGACTACTTAGCAGTCCGTTCCACCAGGTTGGTCTACTGAGTATGTGCTGCAGCTGGCTCTCCCCCCACTACTTCAGCGGCCGTCATTGCTGCCTCTTGAGCACTGCGTTGGTTTTCCCTTGAAGAGGAAAGGGTGATGCAGCAAAGTAGCGTAAGTATTTCCCTCAGTTTTTGAGAACCAAGGTATCATCCAGTAGGAGGCCACACGCAAGTCCCTCGTACCTACACAAACAAATAAGAACCTCACAACCACCGCGATAAAGGGGTTGTCAATCCCTTCACGGTCACTTACGAGAGTGAGATCTAATAGAGATAATAATAATAATAAGATAAATATTTTTTGTATTTTTATGATATAGATTGAAAGTAAAGATTGCAAAGTAAAAATAGATTGGAAACTTATATGATGGAAAATAGACCCGAGGGCCATAGGTTTCACTAGTATCTTCTCTCAAGATAACATAAGTATTATGGTGGGTGAACAAAGTACTATCGAGAAACTGATAGAAAAGGCACTAATCACGAGAATATCTAGGCATGATCATGTATATAGGTATCACGTTCGTGACAAGTAGACCGACTCCTGCCAGCATCTACTACTATTACTCCACACATCGACCGCTATCCAGCATGCATCTCGAGTATTAAGTTCATAAGAAAGAGTAATGCATTAAGTAAGGCAACATGATGTAGAGGGATAAACTCAAGCAATATTATATAAAGCCAATCTTTTTATCCTCGATGGCAACAACACAATATGTGTGGTTTCCCTTTCTGTCACTAGGATCGAGCACCACAAGATTGAACCCAAAGCTAAGCACTTAGCCCATTGCAAGAAAGATCAATCTAGTAGGCCAAACCAAACTGATAATTCGAAGAGACTTGCAAAGATAACCAATCATGCATAAAAGATTTCAGAGAAGAATCAAATATTGTTCATAGATAGACTTGATCATAAACCCACAATTCATCGGATCTTGACAAACACAATGCAAAAAGAGTTACATCGAATAGATCTCCAAGAAGATCGAGGAGAACTTTGTATTGAGATTCAAAGAGAGAGAAGAAGCCATCTAGCTAATAACTATGGACCCGCAGGTCTGAAGTAAACTACTCACACATCATCGGAGGGGCCATGGAGTTGATGTAGAGGCCCTCCGTGATCGATGCCCCTCCGGCGAGGCTCCGGAAAAGGCCCCAAGATGGGATCTCTTGGGTACAGATGGTTGCGGTGGTGGAAATAGGGTTTCGTGGTCCTCCTGGATGTTTTTGGGGTATGTGAATATATATAGGAGGAAGAAGTAGGTCGGTTGAGCCACAAGGGGCCCACGAGGGGGGAGGGCGCGCCGCCCTGCCTCGTGGACACCTTGTTCATTCCTTGATGTCCATTACAAGTCCTCTGGATCTCGTTTGTTCCAACAATCATGCTCCCGAATGTTTCATTCCCTTTGGACTCCGTTTGATATTCCTTTTCTGCGAAACACTGAAACAGGCAAAAAAAACAGCGATTTGCGCCGGGCCTTGGGTTAATAGGTTAGTCCCAAAAATAATATAAAAGTGTAAAATAAAGCCCATTAACATCCAAAACAGGTAATATAATAGCATGGAACAATCAAAAATTGTAGATACGTTGGAGACGTATCAAGCATCCCCAAGCTTAATTCCTGCTCGTCCTCGAGTAGGTAAATGATAAAAACAGAATTTTTGATGTGGAATGCTTTCTAGCATGTTCTTCGATGTATTTTCCTCTATTGTGGCATGAATGTTCAGATCCGAAAGATTCAAGATAAAAGTTTATTGTTGACATAAAAATAGTAATACTCCAAGTATGCTAATCAAGCAATTATGTCTTATCAAAATAACATAGCCAAAGAAAACTTATCCCTACAAAATCATATAGTTTGGCCATGCTTCATTTTTTTCACACAAAATGCTCCCATCATGCACAACCCCGATGACAAGCCAAGCAATTGTTTCATACTTAGCCTTTTCAAACTCTTTCAACTTTTACGCAATATATGAGTGCGAGCCATGGACATAGCACTATGGGTGGAATAGAATATGATGATTGAGGTTGTGTGAGAAGACAAAAAGGGAGAAAGTCTCACATTGACGCGGCTAATCAATGGGATATGGAGATACCCACCGATTGATGTCAATGCAAGGAGTAGGGATTGCCATGCAACAGATGCACTAGAGCTATAAATATATGAAAGCTCATCAAAGAAACTAAGTGGGTGTGTATCCAACTTGCTTGCTCACGAAAACCTAGGGCATTTGAGGAAGCCCATCATTGGAATATACAAGCCAAGTTCTTATAATGAAAAATTCCCACTAGTATATGAAAGTGAAAAAATAAGAGACTCTCTATCATGAAGATCATGGTGCTATATGAAGCACATGTGTGCAAAAAGGATAGTAACATTGTCCCTTCTCTCTTTTTTTGTTTGGGGGCTTTTTTATGGCCTCTTTTTTTATTTTATTTTTTGTCCGGAGTCCCATCCCGACTTGTGGGGGAATCATAGTCTCCATCATCCTTTCCTCACATGTGACAATGCTCTAATGATGATCATCACACTTTTATTTACTTACAACACAAGAATTACAACTCGATACTTAGAACAAAATATGATTCTATGTGAATGCCTCCGGCGGTGTACCGGGATTGCAATGAATCAAGAGTAACATGTATGAAAAATTAAGCATGGTGGCTTTGCCACAAATATGACGTCCACTACATGATCATGCAAAGCAATATGACAATGATGATGCGTGTCATAATAAATGGAACGGTGGAAAGTTGCTTGGAAATATATCTCGGAATGGCTATGGAAATGCCATAATAGGTAGGTATGGTGGCTGTTTTGAGGAAGATATAAGGAGGCTTATGTGTGATAGAGCGTATCATATCATGGGGTTTGGATGCACCGGCGAAGTTTGCATCAACTCTCAAGGTGAGAAAGGACAATGCACGGTACCGAAGAGGCTAGCAATGATGGAAGGGTGAGAGTGCGTATAATCCATGGACTCAACATTAGTCATAAAGAACTCACATACTTATTGCAAAAATCTACAAGTCATCAAAACCAAGCACTACGCGCATGCTCCTAGGGGGATAGATTGGTAGGAAAAGACCATCGCTCGTCCCCGACCGCCACTGTGACGCCCGGATAATTAGGCCATAGAAAAACTCTGCTAATGATGCCATGTCACCTCCGTTCTTGTTGCTAATCCCTCGTTGGTTCAAATCCCGTTCAAATTCAAATTTAAATAAAATCAAACAATTAAAGTTTTCAAAAGTCAAAACTAAAATGTTCTTATTATGTCAAATAATTCATAAGATATATTGGTGGAGAAACCAACTCTTTATAAAATGTTTAAATGCACTAAACTAATTAAATCACTAGCTAAAACCATTAATTAAATGCCATTTATATTTTGAAAATTACTAACTAAATTATTTTGGGATGAAACCTTTTGTGGTTGTGACATAAGTTGTAACATCAATTTAGGTGCCACTTTGGTATTTTATTAAAACTAAGATAATTAGGAACTAAATGAAAACAGAAAAGAAATAAAGAAAAAGAGAAAGAACAAAAACAGTAAACAAAAGATAAAAAGAAGAAAACAAGGGCCACCACCCCTCACTGGGCCACGTCCCAGCTAACTGGTCTAGTTTTTCCCGTGGCCTATAACCACCCCACCCCATAACCAAACCCTAGCCCGATCCCACTCTCCACTCCCCCCCACGATCCCCTTCTCGCACCCGACTGGATTGGGATCGAGGCAACCTCGCCTCGTCCCCATCGCCCCCGACGCCTCGGCCCATCCCCGCCGCCTCGCAGTTCGCCAACGCCGCCCACCGGACTGCCACGTCCTCATCTCCTCTCCGCCATCCCCTCGTCAACGGGCCGCGGCCGCTCTTCATCGCTGTGCGCCACCACCACCGCCCGAGGACCCCGTCGTCACCATCCACCATCACCGCCCCGACATCGCCGGCCTCGCCCTCACCGGACCACCTCGACCCCACTGCCTAGACCATACGCCCCGTCGTGAGCTCCAGCCTCCCTCCCTCTCTCCTCTGGTTCTCTGTCCCCAACCATCGAGGCCCACTGCCGCGCTCGCCTGCGCGTTCGCCTGCCTTGCGTCTACCTCCCGCCTCCCGCTCGCGAACCGTGCACACCTCCGGAGGCCACGTCCACCGCCACCACCCACCCGACCATGCTGCCCAGCCCCGCTCCCTGCTAGCGCTGCCGACTGCGCCTGCTGCGCGCTGCTCAGGGCCGCCCGCCTCACCACTGCCCGCGCTCCTCTCGCGCCCCTGCCGCTGCGTCCGCCGGGCCGCACCCCTTTTCCCTACCGCTCACTGCAGCCGCCACCCGCTGCAGCTGCCCACAGCCGTTAAGCTCGCCGCCGTAGCACCCCACGCGGCCAACGCGCCTCCTGCTCGCCGGTCCAGTCGCCGCCTCCGGCCGGGTACTTTGCCGCCGGCGTCGCGCCCCTCGGCTGACTGGGCGAGCGCCCTATCGGGCTGGCGCCCAGCGCCTGCTCGCCCGCACCCACACCCGTTAGTGCCCGTGCCCGTTAAGTCCTGTGGGCCATTTCCAAACGGGGCCCACTGCCCAGAACGTTAAGAAAAAAAGATGAAAATGAAATTAGTAAAATTATTAATTAATTGATTTATTAATTAGATAATTAATTCAATTAATTAATTCAGTTTAATTAAACTAACTAAAATTAGTTAATTTAATCGAGTAATTGAACTAATTAATCTACTTAGTTAATCTTAGTTAATGACACGTGGGTCCCATTGGACACACAGTTCAGATTTGACCCAATCAACTGCACAGTTGACTACTGACATCAGCATGATGTCATGTTGACGTCATCCAACACTATTCTGGATAATTTTAATTTAATTAATAATTAATAAATTAGAAAATGATTTAAAACTTTAAAAAATAATATAAATTAAACCGTAGCTCAGATGAAAAAACTTTCTACATGAAAGTTGCTCAGAACGACAAGACGAATCCAGATACGCAACCCGTTCGTCCGCCACACATCCCTAGCATAGCAAACTCGCAACTTTCCCCTCCGGTTCATCTGTCCGAAAATGCAAAACACCGGGAATACTTTCCCGGATGTTTTCCCCCTTCACCGGTATCACCTCCTACCGCGTTAGGGCATACCTAGCACCGCGTATTGCCTCGTTATGTTTTGTGATGCTTTGTTTGCTCCGTATTTATTGTTTCTTCCCCCTCTTCTTCCTCGGTATACCTCGAGACTGACGTTGCTGCTGGTACCCCGATAGACTACAGTGTTGACGACCCCTCCTTCTTGTCTGAGCAACCAGGCAAGCCCCCCCCCCCTTGATCACCAGATATCGCCTACTCTACTCTCTATACTGCTTGCATTAGAGTAGTGTAGCATGTTACTGCTTTCATTTAATCCTATACTGCTGCATATCCTATCCTTGCTACTACTGTTGTTACCACTACCTGCTATCCTACTGCTTAGTATAGGATGCTAGTGTTCCATCAGTGGCCCTACACTCTTGTCCATCTGCCATGCTATACTACTGGGCCGTGATCACTTCGGGAGGTGATCACGGGCATTTACTATATTCTTTACACTGTTACATTACCTATGGTACTGTTCGGAGTTGGGGGCTGAAGGGGCAGGTGGCTCCATCCCGGTAGAGGTGGGCCTGGGTTCCCGACGGCCCCCGACTGTTACTTTGAGGCGGAGCGACAGGGCAGGTTGAGACCACCTAGGAGAGAGGTGGGCCTGGCCCTGGTCGGCGTTCGCGGATACTTAACATGTTTAACGAGATCTTGGTATTTGATCTGAGTCTGGCCACTGGCCTATATGCACTAACCATCTACGCGGGGACAGTTATGGGCACTCGACGTCATGGTATCAGCCGAAGCCTTCGTGATGTCAGCGACTGAGCGGCGCGCGCCAGATTGGACCGTAAGCCTGCTCTTGTATTAAGGGGGCTAGTTCTGCTTCTGTCCGCCCTCGCAACGGTGTCCAATGGGCGATGGGCCCAGACCCCTACGCCATAGGATTTAGACCGGCGTGCTGACCTCTCTGTTGAGCCTAGGTAGGGCTACGACGTGTTGATCTTCCGAGGCCGGGCATGACCCAGGAAAGTGTGTCCGGCCAAATGGGATCAAGCGTATTGGGTTATGTGGTGCACCACTGCAGGGAAGTTAATCTATTCGAATAGTCGTGATCTTCGGTAACAGGACGACTTGGAGTTGTACCTTGACCTTATGACAACTAGAACCGGATACTTAATAAAACACACCCTTCCAAGTGCCAGATACAACCGGTGGTCGCTCTCTCATAGGGCGACGAGGGGAGGATCATCGGTTAGGTTTATGCTATGCGATGCTACTTGGTGAGCCTACCATCTTCTCTCTTCTCCATGCTACAAGATGGAGGTGGCCAGAAGCGTACTACTCCACAGGATTAGCTATCCCCCTCTTATTCTGACTTTCTGCAGTTCAGTCCACATATGATACCCTTATTCCATTTGATACCAATGCATACATATGTAGTGTAGCTCCTTGCTTGCGAGTACTTTGGATGAGTACTCATGGTTGCTTTGCTCCCCCTTTTTTTTCCCTTCCTACTCGATTTCTGTGACCAGACGATGGAGCCTAGGAGCCAGACGCCACTTTCGATGATGACTACTACTACTCGGGAGGTGCCTACTACTACGTGCAACACGCTGACGACGACCAGAAGTAGTTTAGGAGGATCCCAGGGAGGAGGCATGCGCCTCTTTCGATCTGTATCCCAGTTTGTGCTAGCCTTCTTAAGGCAAACTTGTTTAATTTATGTCTGTACTCAGATATTGTTGCTTCCGCTGACTCGTCTATGATCGAGCTCTTGTATTCGAGCCCTCGAGGCCCCTGGCTTGTAATATGATGCTTGTGTGACTTATTTTATTTGTAGAGTTGTGTTGTGATATCTTCCCATGAGTCCCTGATCTTGATCGTACACGTTTGCGTGTATGATTAATGTACGGTCAAATCGGGGGCGTCACAACCACTCATAAGGAAAGCAATCAAAGAACAACCCATGCTTCAAATTTGTCACACAACTTTTACCATACGTGCATGCTACGGGACTTGCCAACTTCAACACAAGTATTCATCAATTTCACAATTACTAAACTAGCACAACTCTAATATTACCACCTTCATATCTCAAAACAATTATCAAGCATCCAACTTCTCTTAGCATTTAAAATTTATAACCAAAACTTCTCTTAGCTGTTCTAAAGGACTCTCAAAATGATATAAGTGAAGCATGAGAGATCAATTATTTCTATAAAATTAAACCACCGCCGTGCTCTAAAAGATATAAGCGAAGCACTAGAGCAAAAATTATCCAACTCAAAAGATATAAGTGAAGCACATAGAGTATTCCAATAAATTCCATTTCATGTGTGTCTCTCCCAAAAGGTGTGTACAGCAAGGATGAATGTGATAAACTAAAAAGCAAAGACTCAAATCATACAAGACGCTCCAAGCAAAACACATATCATGTGGCAAATAAAAATATAGCTCCAAGTAAAGTTACCGATGGACGAAGACGAAAGAGGGGATGCCTTCCGGGGCATCCCCAATCTTAGGGTTTTGGTTTTCCTTGGATTTTATCTTGGGGTGCCTTGGGCATCCCCAAGCTTAGGATCTTTCCACTCGTTGTTCCATAATCCATCAAATCTTTACGCAAAACTTGAAAACTTCACAACACAAAACTTAAAAGAAAAATCTTGTGAGCTCCGATAGTAAAAGAAAACAAACACCACTTCAAGCTACTGTAATGGACTCATTCTTTATTTATATTGGTGTTAAACCTACTGTATTCCAACTTTTCTATGGTTCATAAACTCTATTACTAGCCATAGATTCATCAAAATAAGAAAACAACACACGAAAAACAGAATCTGTCAAAAACAGAACAGTCTGTAGTAATCTGTAGGTTTCGAATACTTCTGTAAGCCAAATTTTTTTAAAAGAAATTGCTGGACGAGAAGAATTTATTTATTAATCATCTTCAAAAAGAATTAACTAAATAGAGCTCTCCAATAAAAAATGGCAGCAAAGCTCGTGAGCGCTAAAGTTTCTGTTTTTTACAGCAAGATCGCAAAGACTTTCCCCAAGTCTTCCCAAAGGTTCTACTTGGAACAAACACTAATTAAAAGCATAAAACCACATATAAATAGAGGATAGATGAATTATTTATTACCAAACAGAATTAATAAGCAAGAAAAAAAATAAAATTGGGTTGCCTCCCAACAAGCGCTATCGTTTAACGCCCCTAGCTAGGCATAAAAGCAAGGATAGATCTAGGTATTCTCATCTTTGGTATGAAATCCATAAGTGGTTCTCATAATAGATTCATAAGGTAATTTAATTTTCTTTCTAGGAAAGTGTTCCATGCCCTTCCTTAATGGAAATTGGAATCTAACATTCCCTTCCTTCATATCAATAATTGCACCAATCATTGTAAGGAAAGGTCAACCAAGAATAATAGGACATGTAGGATTGCAATCTATATCAAGGACAATGAAATCTACGGGCACATAATTCCTATTTGTAACAATAAGAACATCATTAATTCTTCCCATAGGCTTCTTAATGGTGGAATCTGCAAGATGCAAGTTTAAAGAACAATCATCAAATTCACGGAAACCTAGCAAATCACACAAAGTTTTAGGGATTGTGGAAACACAAGCACCCAAATCACATAAAGCAAAGCAATCATGATATTTAATCTTAATTTTAATAGTAGGTTCCCACTCATCATGAAGTTTTCTAGGGATAGAAACGTCCAATTCAAGCCTTTCTTCATAAGATTGCATTAAAGCATCAACGATATGTTTAGTGAAAGCTTTATTTTGACTATAAGCATGCGGAGAATTTAGCACAGATTGCAGCAAGGAAATACAATCTATTAAAGAACAATTATCATAATTAAATTCCTTGAAATCCAAGATAGTGGGTTCATTGCTATTTAAAGTTTTGACCTCTCCAATCCCACTTTTACCAATTTTTGCATCAAGATCTAAAAACTCTGAATCGTTGGGACACCTTCTAACTAAAGTTGACTCATCTCCAGTCCCATCATTATCAAGATTCATATTGCAAAACAAAGATTTAATAGGGGACACTTCAATAACTTTTAGATCTACATTATTTTTACCATCAAGTTCTTCCGGTTTAGCGGCCATCTTATTAACTAAGGTGGCCTGCTTATCCCAAATTTGGGCTACTAAGTTTTCAAGATGAGCGAACTGAGATTTCAAACAATAAAATTCTTTAGACATATCATCGAGCTCTTTATTCATGTACCCCATAAATCTTTTTTGTTCTTTAAGCTTGTTTCTGAAGAAATTATTATGCTCGAACTGCAAGGCAATAAAACTTCTAACATTGTTTTCAATTTCTTCCAACCTTTTAAGGTGAGGATCAAAACCTTTATGTAAAGCCATCGCAACAAACAATCCAACACACAAGCAAACAAGAGACAAGCAAAAATAGGCAAACTAGAAAAGAGAAGAGGAATGAAAAAGAGGGCGAATAAAACGACAATGATGAAGTGGGGGAGAGGGAAACAAGAGGCAAATGGCAAATAATGTAATGCGATGGATAAGAGTTTGTGATGGTACTTGGTATGTCTTGACTTTTGCGTAGACTCCCTGGCAACGGCGCCAGAAATCCTTCTTGCTACCTCTTGAGCACTGCGCTGGATTTCCCTTGAAAAGGAAAGGGTGATGCAGCAAAGTAGCATAAGTATTTCCCTCAGTTTTTGAGAACCAAGGTATCAATCCAGTAGGAGGCCACATGCAAGTCCCTCGTACATACACAAACAAATAAGAACCTCGCAACCAACGCGATAAAGGGGTTGTCAATCCCTTCACGGTCACTTACGAGAGTGAGATCTGATAGAGATAATAATGATAAGATAAATATTTTTGATATTTTTATGATATAGATTGAAAGTAAAGATTGCAAACTAAAAATAGATTGGAAAATTATATGATGGAAAATAGACCCGGGGGCCATAGGTTTCACTAGTGGCTTGTCTCAAGATAGAATAAGTATTACCGTGGGTGAACAAATTACTGTCGAGCAATTGATAGAAAAGTGAATAATCATGAGAATATCTAGGCATGATCATGTATATAGGCATCATGTCCGTGACAAGTAGACCGACTCCTGCTTGCATCTACTACTATTACTCCGCACATCGACCGCTATCCAACATGCATCTAGAGTATTAAGTTCATAAAAATAGAGTAACGCATTAGGTAAGATGACATGATGTAGAGGGATAAATTCAAGCAATATGATATAAACCCCATCTTTTTATTCTCGGTGGCAACAATACAATACGTGTCGTTTCCATTTTTTTCACTGGGATCGAGCACCGCAAGATTGAACCCAAAGCTAAGCACTTCTCCCATTGCAAGAAAATCAATCTAGTAGGCCAAACCAAACTGATAATTCGAAGAGACTTGCAAAGTTAATGAATCATGCATAAAACATTTCAGAGAAGAATTAAATATTGTTCATAGATAGACTTGATCATAAACCCACAATTCATCGGATCTCGACAAACACACCGCAAATAGAGTTACATCGAATAGATCTCCAAGGAGATCAAGGAGAACTTTGTATTGAGATTCAAAGAGAGAGAAGAAGCCATCTATCTAATAACTATGGACCCGGAGGTCTGAAGTAAACTACTCACACATCATCGGAGGGGCCATGGAGTTGATGTAGAGGCCCTCCGTGATCGGTGCCCCCTCCGGTGGAGCTCTAAAAAAGGCCCCAAGATGGGATCTCTTGGGTACAGAAGGTTGTGGCAGTGGAAATAGGGTTTCGTGGTGCTCCTGCATGTTTTTGGGGTATGTGAACATATATAGGAGGAAGAAGTAGGTCGGTTGAGCCACGAGGGGGGAGGGCGCGGCCAGGGGGGTAGGCGCCCCCCCAGCCTCATGGATACCTCGTTCGTTTCTTGGCATCCACTCCAAGTCCTCTGGATCACGTTTGTTTCAAAAATCATGCTCCCGAAGGTTTCATTCCATTTGGACTCCGTTTGATATTCCTTTTCTGCGGAACACTGAAATAGGCAAAAACAACAATTTGCACAGGGCCTTGGGGTTAATAGGTTAGTCCCAAAAATAATATAAAAGTGTAAAATAAAGCCCATTAACATCCAAAACGGATAATATAATAGCATGGAACAATCAAAAATTATAGATATGTTGGAGACGTATCAGTCATCTGAACCAGTGGTGCGTCTTCAGCAGTTGTAGGCCTTGCCGCTGGTTGCTCTAGGCGGAGGATGACATGGCCAGTACGGCACAAAGTCAGGCCGGCTGATCAAAGGTTGATGCATCAACCGTCGGATTACGAGTATTAGGTTCTTTGGGGGAAGCACGCGAGAGCTGCCGTGGCAAGGAGAGAATCACCGGTTGAGGGGCGACATTGGTTGCTCTTGGTGGGGCTTCAGGGATCTCATCGATGAACTCTATTTCCTTTTGTGGCCACTGGATGTGATGTAAAAGTGTTTCTCCGAAGGTCCTTTATTGATCAAAGTCTCCTAGGACATTTTTCAAGGCAAATTCATTGAATCTAGACTTTACTTCAGTCACGTAGCACTACACACAGCCCGACTTCAATGGCACATTGTCCAACAAGAGGCCCTCTTCCAAGAAGGGTGGGTAAACCTAGGTTGTTGCACATTTTAATGTACCTTCACAATGTGTAAGCACACCCTGCAGTCTTTCTTTCATTCCAGATAGATCAGATATAGCATTATCATGAGCAGTTGCAGTCTCAGTGTCACTGCGGTCAGCTCATGCATAGCTACTCTTGTGCGGTGTTGTAGCGCAATAAGAAGCATCCTACATGCCCGCCTCCCCTCCCATCTACTTGCTATCTGTTAGTGTTAGAGTCTTCTGCATCATCATTGACTTCTCAATATCCTTTCAAACAACCAGATACATGTCCTTCCTCAACCTTTCATACAATTCATTCTACTTCATTTCACTCCTCGCTGTTTTCACCATGAGCCTCTCTTCTTTGCTAAGTGTGAAAGCCCTCTTGTGCGGGACATTAACACCTATACCCCTTACACGGCCAGGGGCCTCTCTTGTTTCCAGAGCATCGGACAGAATATCACATGGCCCTGAGTCCCTGAAGAACCTTCCAGGGATCTTGGAAACCTCTAACATCACTTGATACAGTTCTTCGTCACGTGAGTTTTCAAAGTAATAAGTTCCGTCATCACGCCTCTTGCACGTGCCCGCAAGTAGTCTCTGGCGCATTCGCCATTGATTTCATTAAAGGCCGGTTGCCCACCCACCGCTACTGCTTCTTTGTCCTCCTGGTGCCATATCCTGCCACACCCATACAGAGGGGGTATATGTTCTTCTTCTGAAGTCCCAATTGCTTGGCACTCTTCTCGGCAAACTCTGTAGTTGCCTTGACCCTTTTGAATTCTTCCTAGTCTGCCTTTGTAATTTGGGGGATGCGGGGATTGGGTCCTTGCCTTCACTCAAGTACTTCTTGTATAGCACGTGCTTCCAGTTTCTCCAAGCATCCCTAGCTTTCTTTAGTGCGGCGTGTTCCACCTGCATTCTCCACTACTCTAGAATGTTGAAGTGATCCATGATCTCCAGGACTATCCTTCGTCGTGTTTCTGTGTCAGCCTTCCCAAACCCTGGCAGATAAATGTTGAGCCTTGCCATGCCAACAAATCCACACACACTCCTGAACCTCGTGCGTGCTTTATCTGGTTTAGTTGGAGCCCAAGACTTTAAATCAATCTCGGTTACTTCATATACACCGTTAGGATGGTGTGTGGGCTTCCTTGGAGCGTTCCTCCGTGTCCTGACCGAAAGGGTAATTGCTGCAACTCTATCCCATTCAAGATTACTTGATCCCTCACAATCTGCTGAAGACCTAGGGTTGTCGGAATCAAATGAAGATACATCGCCTGAAGCATGAGTGTTGTCGCTGCTACTCGACATCTACAGAGAACACATGCGAAACTCAGGAAAGGAGGATAAGCATAAAACTAACAAGTTGGTATGAAGTTGTCTAAACATGTCATGCAATAATTTAGGAAATGTACAGCTAATTTGTTAAGTTTGTGTGACTCAGGCGCTGATACGTCTCCAATGTATCTATAATTTTTTATTGTTCCATGCTATTATATTATCTATTTTGGATGTTTTACATGCATTAATATGCTATTTTATATAATTTTTGGGACTAACCTATTAACCTAGAGGCCAGTGATAGTTCCTGTTTTTCCTTGTTTTAGAGTTTCGCATAAAAGGAATACCAAACAGAGTCCAAACGGAATAAAACATTCGTGATGATTTTTCTTGGACTAGAAGACACCCAGGAGACTCCGAGTGCAAGTCAAAAGAGGCACGAGGTGGACACAAGGGTGGAAGGCGCGCCCAGGGGGTAGGGCGCGCCCCCCGACCTTGTGGGCCCCTCGGTGACCCCCTGACCTAGATCTTCCTCCTATATATTCTCAGATACCCTAAAAACTTCCTGGGGAGCCACAAACCCACTTTTCCACTGCTGCAACCTTTTTGTACCCATGAGATCCCATCTAGGGGCCTTTTCCGACATCCCGCGAGAGGGGGGTTCGATCACGGAGGGCTTCTAGATCAACACCATTGCCTCTCCGATGAAGTTTGAGTAGTTTATCAAAGACCTACGGGTCCATAGCCAGTAGCTAGGTGAATTCTTCTCTCTTCTTGATTCTCAATACTATGTTCTCCTTGATGTTCTTGGATATCTATTCAATGTAATACTCTTTTGCGGTGTGTTTGCCGAGATACAACGAATTGTGGATTTATGATCAGCTTATCTATGAATATTATTTGAATCTCCTCTGAATTCTTATATGCATGATTTGATATCTTTGCAAGTCTCTTCAAACTATCGATTTGGTTTGGCCAACTAGATTGGTTTTTCTTGCAATGGGATAAGTGCTTAGCTTCGGGTTAAATCTTGCGGTGCTCAATCCCAGTGACAGAAGGGCAACCGACACATATTGTATTGTTGCCATCGAGGATAACAAGATGGGATTTTCATCATATTGCTTGAGTTAATCCCACTACATCATGTCATCTTACTTAATGCGTTACTCTGTTCTTATGAACTTAATACTCTAGATGCAGGCAGGAGTCGGTCAATGTGTGGAGTAATAGTAGTAGATGCAGAATTGTTTTTGTCTACTTGATACAGACGTGATGCATATATTCATGATCATTTCCTTATATATCGTCATAACTTTGCGCTTTTATATCAATTGCTCGGCAGTAATTTGTTCACCCACCATAATAATTTCTATCATGAGAGAAGCCTCTAGTGAAACCTATGGCCCACGGGTCTATTTTCCATCATATAAGTATCTGATCTACAATTCCAGTTTCCTATTTACTTTCTCTACAGTCTTTTACTTTCCGTTGCACAAACCAAAAATACCAAAAATATTACTTTATCGGTTATCCATCTATATCAGATCTCACTTTGAAAATAATCGTGAAGGGATTAACAACCCCTTTATCGCGTTGGGTGCAAGTTGGTGTTTGTTTGTGTAGGTATTCAGTGGCTTGTTGCGTTGTCTCCTACTGGATTGACACCTTGGTTCTCAAAAGCTGAAGGAAATACTTACTCTACTTTGCTGCATCACCCTATCCTCCTCAACAGAAAAACCAATGCAAGCTCAAGAGTAGCAGGAAGGATTTCTGGCGCCGTTGCCGGGGAGATCTATGCCAAGCCGAGACATACCATGTACCCATCATAAACTCTCATCCCTCACATTACATTATTCTCCATTCGCCTCTCATTTTCCTCTCCCCCATTTCTAAAACGCTTTTCGAAAAGATTCGCCTTTTCTTCGCCCCTTTTCCGTTCGTCTTTTTCACTTGCTTTTTGTGTGCTCGTGCGTTGGGTTGCTTGCTTTGTCACGATGCCTCAAGATAATACCAAATTGTGTGACTTTTCCAATACCAACAACAATGATTTTATTAGTACTCCGATTGTTCCTGATGCTAATGTGGAATCTTGTCAAATTAATACTGCTTTGCTGAATCTTGTTATGAAAGATCAATTTTTTGGCCTTGCCAATGTAGATTCCACATCCCATCTTAATAATTTGGTTGATTTGTGTGATATGCAAAAGAAAAAAGATGTGGATAATGATATTGTTAAATTGAAGCTATTTCCGTTCTCACTTAGGGATCGCGCTAACACTTGGTTTTCATCTTTGCATAAAAATATTATTGATTCATGGAACAAGTGTTAAGATGCTTTTATTTCCATGTATTTTCCTCCCACTAAAATCATCTCCCTTAGGAATGATATTATGAATTTTAATCAACCTGATCATTAACATGTTACACAATCTTGGGAGAGGATGAAATTAATGATTAGAAATTGCCCTACTCATGGTTTGGATTTGTGGATGATTGTACAAAAAATTTATACCGGATTGAATTTTGCTTCTAGAAATCTTTTAGATTCGGCTGCGGGAGGTAATTTTATGGAAATTACTTTAGGAGAAGCTACTAAACTCCTAGATAATATTATGGTTAATTATTCTCAATGGCACACCAAAAGATCTTCCACTAGTAAAAAAAGTGCATGCAATTGAAGACATTAATGTTTTGAGTGGAAAGACGGATGAGCTTATGAAATTATTTGCTAGCAAGAGTACTTCTACTGATCCTACTGATATGCCTTTTGTCTACTTTGATTGAGAACAATAATGAATCTATGGATGTGAATTTTTTTGGTAGGAATAAGTTTGGTAATAACGCGTATAGAGGTAATTTTAAGCCTAGTTCGTTTTAGTAATTCCTCTAACAATTATGGTAATTCCTACAATAATTCCTACGGAAATTATAATAAGATGCCCTCTGAATTTGGGAATAGTGTTAAAGAATTTATAAGTTCGCAAAATAATTTCAATGCTTTGATTGAAGAAAAATTGCTTAAGATTGATGATCTGGCTAGGAACATGGAAAAAATTTCTCTTGATGTTGATTCTTTGAAACTTATATCTATTCCACCTAAGCATGATATCAATGAGTCTCTCAAAGCCATGAGAATTTCAATTGATGGTTGCAAAGAAAGAACCGCTAAGATGTGTGCTAAAAGATTGGTTTATAAAAGCGTGTTCTTCTAGTTTCCATGAAAATAATAATGAAGATCTTAAAGTGATTGATGTGACTCCTATTGAATCTTTTTCCAAAGTGAATCTTGATAAAGATGGGACTAGAGGTGAGTCAATTTTAGTTAGAAGGCATCCCAATGATTTGGAGTTTTAGATCTTGATGCAAAAATTGATAAAAGTGGGATTGGAGAGGTCAAAACTTTAGGTAGCAATGAACCCACTCTTTTGGATTTCAACGAATTTAATTATGATAATTGTTCTTTAATAGATTGTATTTCCTTATTGCAATCCATGTTGAATTATCCTCGTGCTTATAATGAAAACAAAACTTTTACTAAACATATCGTTGATGCTATGAGCAATCTTTTGAAGAAAAGCTTGAATTGGAAGTTTCTATCCCTAGAAAACTTTATGATGAGTGGGAACCTACTATTAAGATTAAGATTACAGACTATGAATGCTATGCTTTGTGTGATTTGGGTGCTAGTGTTTCCGCGGCTACAAAAACTTTATGTTATGTGTTAGGTTTCCGTGAATTTGATGATTGTTCCTTAAATTTGCATCTTGCGGATTCGACTATTAAGAAACCTATGGGAAGGATTAATGATGTTCTTATTGTTGCAAATAGGAATTATTTGCCCGTAGATTTCATTGTTCTTGATATAGATTGCAATCCTACATGTCCTATTATTCTTGTTAGACCTTTCCTTAGAACGATTCGTGCAATTATTGATATGAAAGAAGGAGACATTAGATTTCAATTTCCCTTAAGAAAAGGCATGGAGCACTTCCCTAGAAAGAAAATTAAATTTCCTTATGCATCTATTATGAGAGCCACTTATGGATTGCATACCAAAGATGACAATACTTAGATCTATTCGTGTTTTATGCCTAGCTAAGGGCGTTAAACAATAGCGCTTGTTGTGAGGCAACCCAATTTTATTTTTGTTCTTTCTTTTTAGGTCCTATTTTGCACTAAATAATTCATCTAGCCTCTGGTTAGATGTGGTTTTGTGTTTTAGTTAGTGTTTGTCCCAAGTAAGACCTTTGGGATAGCCTACGGTAATAGTTGATTTGATCCTGCTAAAAAACTGAAACTTTTGAACCAAGAAGATTAGTTTTCATTTTTAACATATGCACGATAAAATAATGATTATTTTTGTAAAGGGTTATTAAACGAATTTTCTAGGACTTTCCTAATTTTTCATGATTTTTGGAGTTACAGAAGTATTCGAAATATCCAGATTGCTACAGACTGTTATGTTTTTGACAGATTCTGTTTTTTGCGTGTTGTTTGGTTATTTTGATGAATGTATGGCTAGTATCGGGGTATGAACCATAGAAAATTTGGAATACAGTAGTATTACACCAATATAAATAGATAATGAGTTCACAACAGTACCAAAAGTTGTGATTTATTTTCTTATACTATCGGAGCTTATGAGATTTTCTGTTGGAGTTTTGTGTTGTGAAGTTTTCAAGTTTTGGGTAAGGATTTAATGGACTATGGAATAAGGAGTGGCAAGAGCCTAAGCTTGGGGATGCCCAAGGAACCCCAAGGTAATATTCAAGGACACCAAGAGCCTAAGCTTAGGGATGCCCCGGAAAGGCATCCCCTCTTTTTTCTTCGTCTATCGGTAACTTTACTTGAGCCTATATTTTTATTCACCACATGATATGTGTTTTGCTTCGAGCGTCTTGTATGATTTGAGTCTTTGTTTGTTAGCTTTCCACAATCATCCTTGTTGTCCACTCCTTTTGAGAGAGACATGCATGAATCATGATTTATTAGAATGATCTATGTGCTTCACTTATATCTTTTGAGCTAGGCAAATTTGCTCTAGTGCTTCACTTATATGTTCTTAGAGCACATCGGTGGTTTTATTTTAAAGAAATTGATGAACTCTCGTAGTTAACTTATATTATTTTGAGAGTCTTTAAAATAGCATGGTAATTTTCTTTGGTTATAAAATTAGTACTAATACGATAGGCATCCAAGAGGGATATAATAAAAACTTTCATATAAAGTGCATTTAATACTATGAGAAGTTTGATTCCTTATGATTGTTTTGAGATATGAAGATGGTGATATTAGAGTCATGATAGTAAGTAGTTGTGTAATTGAGAAATACTTGTGTTAAATTTTGTGAGTCACATACCATGCACGGATGGTGAACCGTTATGTGATGAAGTTCGAGCATGATTTATTTATTGATTGTCTTCCTTATGAGTGGCGGTCGGGGACGAGTGATGGTCTTTTCCTACCAATCTATCCCCCTAGGAGCATGCGCGTAGTACTTTGTTTTGATGACTAATAGATTTTTGCAATAAGTATGTGAGTTCTTTATGACTAATGTTGAGTCCATGGATTATGACTAATGTCTAGTACCGCACAACTTTCGCCGGTACCAAAAACCCACCATATACCTTCCTTAAAATAGCCACCATACCTACCTATTATGGCATTTCCGTAGCCATTCCGAGATATATTGCCATGCAACTTTCCACCATTCCGTTTATTATGACGTGCTTCATCATTGTCATATTGCTTTGCATGGTCATGTAGTTGACCTCATGTTTTTGGAAAAGCCACCGTTCATTATTTTTTATACATGTAGCTCTTGATTCATTGCACATCCTGGTACACCGCTGGAGGCATTCACATAGAGTCATATTTTGTTCTAACTATAGAGTTGTAAGTAAATAAAAGTGTGATGATCTTCATTATTAAAGTGTTGTCCCATGTGAGGAAAGGATGATGGATACTTTGATTCCCCCACAAGTCGGGATGAGACTCCGAACGAAAAATAAAAAAGAGGCCAAAAAATGAGAGAAGGCCCAACAAAAAATGAGAGAAAAGAGAGAAGGGGCAATGCTACTATCCTCTTACCACACTTGTGCTTCAAAGTAGCACCATGTTCTTCATGATAGAGAGTCTCTTATGATATCACTTTCATATACTAGTGGGAATTTTCATTATAGAACTTGGCTTGTATATTCCAATGACGGGCTTCCTAAAAATGCCCTAGGTCTTCGTGAGCAAGCAAGTTGGATGAACACCCACTCAGTTTTCTTTTTGATCTTTCATAAACTTATAGCTCTAGTGCATCCGCTGCATGGCAATCCCTACTCACTCACATTGATATCTATTAATGGGCATCTCCATAGCACGTTGATACGCCTAGTTCATGTGAGACTATCTCCTTATTTTTGTCTTCTCCATTGCGTGCATGTGTTCCAATGAGGTGTTGTGTGATGTTTCAATACCCAATGCACAACTTTGATGTGGCACATGCTTCGGAATCCGAAAACGCACTATAGAGAGGTTCACGAGACGTAGTTCCCCTCACTTCGAGCCGGTGGGAGGGATCATGTGTATGCACGTGCCCGAACTTTGATCTGGAATCTCATGATGATCCACACCATAACACAGGCCAAGATGAATCCACCTTTGGTCGTCCCACTGTTGATGAATACTGATAACCTTCATGGACTAATGAATGGGCACGTCGTTGATAATTGCATGAGGGGGTGTTCGAGGACCACCAATGCATGCATGTGGCCTGAACATGTATGTATGAAAGAGTTGTGTAATGTTTTAAATAACCTATTCATGAATTTGATGTGGCACCTTCCTCACAAAACGGCCAATGAGTAATGTACTAGAATTAACTATTTTCATGCACATTGAAAGCCCATATATAATGTACTAGAATTAACTATTTTGACATACTCTTTTCTAGACATTAACTGTTTTCAATCTTCATGTCTACTTAGGCACTAACAAATGGGAAAAAAGGTATAACCAATAGGTGGTTGAAGAAGCACCGGGATTTTCTCAGTTCTCATGACATTCATTTGACGATAATAATGCTTGAAGGATATGCATCCAACCATGCAAACACTAACTTTGTCACATTCTTCATGTTGAATGTGAGGGCATTATTGTCCGTGAGGATTAAGTTTTTCAACAAAAAAATTCACACGACTGGACATGTTGAACGACATAAGAAGAAGTTTCAGGTGGACAAAAGGGCTTCTGAACGTGCCCGGCTTCTATGTACAACAACTTGTCATCATCATGTACCAGTAGATTTTCTGGCCCGAGATCTTAATTTTATGGATCAAACCGATCCATTTGAATCCGACTACCCAAGACACTACAAAAAAAGACACATCCATGACATTTTGGGATGAACGAATTTTTTTCTGTCATAATTATGACACTTTTATGACGATAATTGTGACAAAACGCGGTATCATCATAGATGTGGTGGGCTCCCACTTCTATGACAAAAAATCATGACAGAAAATGGGCTTTTCGTCCTGGGCGGGCCGGAGACGCAACTGCATTACATTCTTTGGGCCATCCATGACAAAAAAACCGGTGGTAGAAGCGAGGGCCTGTAAAATATTGGGGTGTTCCCGATTACGGTGGGTGGTCGGGGCCGAGTGATGCGTGTTTCTCTCATACACGCACGCACGTGTGTGTGAGGCATTGGGCTCTAACTGAACCCGAGCGAGGCATTCGCGTACTGAACCCGACCGATTGCACTGCAGGCTAAGCGTTACTAAACCCGAGCGATCGATCGATGGTTGTTAACTGAACACGATCGAGCGATTCCTTCGCTAATGCTACTAACTGAAGCCAATCGATGCTGCCTCTGGATGAACAATGAGCGTTGCTGGCGGGGTTTGGATGAACAGTTCCTGGTGGGGGGGGGATGAACAGGACCCCGTGGTGTTGCCTCCGGATGAACAGGACCCCGATCGATCGAGCCGGTTGGAGCTGGATGAACAGGACCTCGTGGAGAGCTGGATGAACAGGACTACCCCGTGGAGGGCTGGACGAACAGTAGACTATGGAGGGCTGGATGAACAGTAGCCCGTGGAGGGGTGGTTGAACATGAACCCATGGAGAGGGCTGGTTGAACAGTAGCCGGTGGAGTAGCGCGCGGTGGAGGCTGGATGAACAGTAGCCGGTGGAGTAGCGCGCGGTGGAGGCTGGATGAACAGGAGCCCGTGGATGAACAGTCGCAGGTGGAGGTTGGAGGAGGTCCACGGTGGATGAACAGTAGCCTGTGGAGGCTGGAGGGGGTCGACGGTGGAGATGAACAGTATCCAGTGGAGTCCCGTTTTGCGGTACGCCACACCCCTCCCAATGAACAGGACCCCCATTTTGACCGTAGCGCTCCAACACAAGTCTGTTTCCTCCGTTTTGTGGTACGCCACACCCCTCCCGATCAATAGGACCCCGTTTCAACCGTAGGAGGTCCATTTCCTCCATTTTGTGGTACGCCAGACCACTCCCGATGAACAGGATCACGTTTCGAACATGGTCGGTCGAACACAAGGCTGTTTCCTCCGTTCTGCGGTACGCCAGGCCTCGTTTCCATCGGCTGTTCCATCCAAGCCATCCCGATGAACACGACGACGCATTACGTTCTGACCCAGCCGGTTGGCTCCCCATGAACACGACAACAACGCAGTTTCTCCGTTCTGACCCAGCCATGTACACGAGCCCTGGCCGTACGTATGCGCGATTAGGCAGTCGAGACCCCGCCCGTATGTACGTACGTGGCCATATTTTCTTTCTTGCACACTGGACGTTGTACGTACGTGTACATGCTACGTGCGCGCCTCTAATACGACATGTGCGCGCCTCTACATCGACCAGTATGTACGTAGACGTTCACGACCAGAATGACAACGCTACGTACGCTTCGACCAGGTGGGTCCCGATTGTCAGGCAATTCCTTGCGTGTGAAGATGTAGCTGGTGAGTCCTAGCAGTCAGGGGGGTGAATCGTTTGTTTTGCCCAGAAGCACTTCCTTGCGTGCAAAGATGTAGCTGGTGGCTCCTAGCAGTCAGGGGGGAACTTTTTTTTCATGAAACACGGTGGCCCGTCCGGTGGGTCCCCGCTATCAGGTGGAGGAATAATTATTTTGTGCGTAATAAGGAGCACTTCCTTGCTGCAGCCACGGACCCAGCTGTCAGCCTCTCCACGTACAATCCACGTCCGATGGAAGCCGTTCCTTGACCACGTTAACCACACCGCGCCGAGAGCACCAGGGCGATGGACAATGGCGAGGCCTTGGAAGGGGAGGACACGGAGCCGGGGAAGGCGCGACAGTGGATGCCCACGCGTAGAGGAGTATGAGGGTTCACTGGTTCGCTGCGGTGTGAGGCTGCCGTGGCCACAGAATAACAGGGGGTGTGGGTGAGTAGAGGGATGGTCTGGCCAGCAGTGGGAGTAGTAGGGGGCGGTGAGGCCTTCGCGGCATCGCAGCCGGCCACGGTAGGTAGGCGCACGAGGCACGACCGGCGCTGGTTTGGGTGGCTGGAGCAAGAAGACCAAAGGTTGAAGAAGCACTACGGCCGTTGGATGGACATCGTACGGTCACTGGAGCTAGAATCGTTCATATTGACTAAGTTGACAAAGCCCTCCGTCCCTGTCAACTTAGTTGGCCCACAAGTCAGCCTCCCGCTATTGTGGGTCCCAGCTAGCAGGGGGAGTATTCATTGTTTTGTGCGTAATAAGGAGGCACTTCCTTGCGTGCGAAGATATAGCTGGTGGGTCCGAGCTGTCAGCGGCGGTAACGTTGTTTTCGCCAAATAGAGAGGCCCTTTCGGCGGGTCCCAGATGTCAGGTGGAGGAATCATTATTTTGCGCGTAATAAGGAGGCATTTCCTTGCATGCGGCCGTGGACCCAGCTGTCAGCCTCTCCACGTACAGTCCACTTCAGATGCATGTCGGTCGTTGACCACGTTGACCAGGCCACACTGAGAGCACCAGGGTGGTGGACGATGGCGAGGCCTAGGAAGGGAACAACACGGAGGCAAGGAAGACTCGGCAGTTGTTTCCCACACGGAGGGGAGTATGACTATGCGAGGGTTTACTGGTTCGTCTACCGTCACCGGAGAATAACAGCAGGTGTGGGTGAGTAGAGGGATGGCTAGGCCAGCGATGGGAGTACGGTGGGGCGGTGAGGCCTGCGCGGCAGCACAGCTGGCCACGGGCAGGAGGGAGCAGGCAGTCCGGCCAGCGCTTGTTTGAGCGGCTAGAGCAGGAAGAGTAGAGATTGAAGAAGCACGACGGTCGTTGGATGGACATCCAACAATCACTGCTTGTGCGTCAACCTTTTTTTAGGAAAGCCTCAAATCTGTGGAAAACAGTATACAACCCATCTGCCATTATTTCTAATAATTTACAGCCCATTTGCTAATTCTTAAGGTTTTTTTGGAGCCCATATTCTTTTTGTTAGCATTAGAGCCCATATTGTGGCCACGGTTAAAAAATTGTACGAAATTTTGCATATTTCGGTGTGGTTTGAACTGTTTTTAATCCCGAAATTTCGAGTCACATTCAAACTGATTTTAAATATAAATGTATATCAATATAAAATCCAGCAAATTGTCCACGCATAAAAACCAATGCAATTTAAAATCTCGAAATGAAAAAAAAGAAATTTGAAACTAATTGCCGGTTTGATGTGTTTTAAAAATCTACATCCCATTTCTCATTACTGATAGGCCATTTTCTCGGCAGGCCAAATGAAGCTCTCCTCGTCTTGAAAGATTTGCAGCCCAACAGGCCTAACAAAGCGACTTACACTACTACGAAAAAGCCTAGTAGTAGCGCGGGTGCCTGCGCTACTACTACGTCGCTACAGCTAACTAGTAGCAGTACATGTGTTAGTAGTAGTGCGTGTCTGTGACCCGCGCTACTACTATTAATTTGAAAAACCAAAAAAAATCTCAACCCCATGACGGGCACACGTTGGCCGGGAGCAAGGAGATCTCGACCATGACACGTGCCTCGTGGAAGCCGTCGAGGGCGGCCGCGGAGGCCTGCCCGGCGTGGGCCGGGAGCTGGAGGACCTACATCTTTGCATCGTGCGTGGGGAGCAGCACCTCGTGGTGGCCGTCGTTGTTGAGGTCGGCGACGAGCGGCAGGAGGCTGTCCACGTCGTGCTTGATCAGGAACCCGTCGTCCGATAGGTGGTACCACACCTCCCGGAACGAGAAGTCACCCTCGTGCTGCCGGGGGAGGTGGGGGATGGGTCAGCTAGCGTTCCGGATCGAATCGGAGAGGGGGGGGAGGAGGAGGGCTGACTTGGAGCAAGAAGAAGACGGTGAAGGCGGCGAGGAGGAGGATGCCGAGGTCGTGCTTCCGCATCTTGGCGGCAGCGAGGAGCTCCGGCGACCACCCACCGGAGGGATCTCGGTGAGGGAGGGGGCGACCGCCACCGCTGGAGTATGAGGTAGAGATGACACAAGTGAGAGAGGGGGAAAGTGAGGGAGAGAGGAGGGATTCGGCTGAGGATACGGGGATTTCACCTACCTCATACTTAGTAGTAGCGAGGGGTATAAAACTGCGCTACTACTATCAACTTAGTAGTAGCGCGGGTTTGTACCCCTCTCTACTACTATGGCATGTCCCGGGAGGGCACAGTAGAGTTTTCTTAGTAGTAGCGAGGGTTAAAAACCCGCGCTACTAGTATCAACTTAGTAGTAGCGAGGGGTAAAAACCCGCGCTACTAGTAAGTAGCAGTAGCGAGGGTTCTAAACCCTCGCTACTAGTAAGCATCTTCCTATAAGCTTTTCCCTAGTAGTGTTACTTGGCAAATCACAACAAAACTGGGCTGTGGCTGTGGACCCAACTGCGGCCGTGGACCCAGCTGTCAGCCTCTCCACTTACAGTACTCCTCCGATGGAAGTCGGTCATTGACCACATTGACCATGCCGCGCTGAGAGCACCAAGGCGGTGTACGACGGCGAGGCCTAGGAAGGGGACGACGCGGAGCCAGGGAAGACGCGGCAGTGGATGCCCATGCGGAGAGGAGTACGAGGGTTCACTGGTTCGACTGCGGTGTGAGGCTGCCGTTGCCGCAGAATAACTGGGGGTGTAGGTGAGTAGAGGGATGCCCTGGCCAGCGGTGGGAGTAGTAGGGGGCGGTGAGGCCTCTGCGGCATCACAGCCGGCCACGAGAGGCAGGAGCACGCGGCACGACCAGCGCTGATTTGGGCGGCTGGAGTAAGAAGACCAGAGGTTGAAGAAGCACTACGCCCGTTGGATGAATATCATATGGTAATTGGAGCTAGAATCGTTCATATTGACTAAGTTGACAAAGCCCTCCATCCCCGTCAACTTGGTAGGCCCACAAGTCAGCCTCCCACTATGTTGGGTTCCAGCTGGCAGGGGGAGTATTCATTTTTTTGTGCGTAATAAGGAGGCACTTCCTTGCGTGCGAAGATAGCTGGTGGGTCCGACCTGTCAGCAGGGGGCATGTTTTTATTTTGCGAAATACAGAGGCCCTTCCGGTGGGTCCCAGATGTCAGGTAGAAGAATCGAAGACTTGAGAAGGCATACAGAACAAGCTAGTGTACCAGTAAAGAGACGTTGCTAAGTTTTAGAAAAAAGAGAGACGTGCTCCTATAGCTAGTTCGAATCCAAACCTAGACTATGACTATATATGGTGCTATGATACTCTGCAAGTAATGAAACTGATATATCCAACGTTCGCTTCTCCTCTTCCCTACTTACTCTGCCTAGCATCAGAATCTCTGGCCGCAGCAACCATGTCGGCTGGCTGCTCGTCCACCTGCTCTTCAGCAGGCATCAACCAAATATGCGCCAAGTCGCCACCCGTACCATCGCCTGTGGGTCTCATCACACCCCCGCCGGCACGCGCACCGCAGCCGGTTGCTCATCGAAACCCGCTGTCGTTGGTGTGGTGCCACTACTGGAAATCACGCAGAGTCATCCGTTGTGTCTCAACCACAATCCTCAACCCTGGCCGAGTCTTCTACAAATGCCCGAATCATGGGGTAATAATAAGTTTCAGTGTTGTTCTGCTACTCTCAGTTGCTGATTTTTTAATAGTTTGGTTCATGTTCTTCCAATTTGATTCATGCAGAAAAGGGAAGATTCGTGTGATTTGTATTTCTGGGAAGTTGTTGATGTGGGGGAGTGCAACTATGCTGATTATTTGGTCAGCCGAGGAATCCCAATACTAGCAGGTTGGGGTGTTGGACAAGTAACTGAAGGAACGACAGAAGAGGAAGATGCAGAGCAGAAGGTTAAAGGTGCAGTTCCTCTGATCATGGCCAAGCAACAGCTGCTGAATGGCCTTGACAGCAATGAGGAGATGAAAGAGCTTGTGATGATAATGGGCAAAATCGATGTGCTTTGTAGGATGATTGTCTCCTTATTTGTAGTGTATGTAGCACTCATGATGTATTCAGTGGCTATGACATGAGCACTTTACTGAAACTAGTAATGAATGAAACCTGTGTAGCAGGCTGGGCGTAGTGTTGTGAACATCTAATGATTTCTATTAACGGAAATCAGGGGTATCGCCTTTTGCTAATAAATAAATAAATAAATAAATAAATAGCAGAGGCCCTTTTGGTAATAAATAAATAAATTAGCAGAGGCCCTATCGGGTCAGCTTTGTTCTCATTCGAAGACGTCGAGCAAATTGCAGTCCAACAGCAAACTATGTCATCAGATTCAAGTTTCACAGCCAAATATGAGTACAACTAAACAAAAATGTCATCATGTTTTAGTCGTCATACAATCACCAAACACAAATCAGCATACATAACAAGTGATGTTCTCACAGGAAAATACTAAACAACATGTTCATCAGGTTTCAGTTGTCATAGCAAACACAATTTCACATAGTAGATAAAAAACGTCTTCTGATAGGCAAATACGACAAAAGCAATGTAATCATCATCCACAGCAGCAGCATCAACATCTTTGCCATGTGTATCAGTCTGAATCATAATTCACCATGGTGTCATCTTCTTCTTCCTCCTCAACATCCTTGAACATTGGCTTCTTCTTGATCAACTCTTGTATGTCCACAACACGACAGGCAATCTTTTCGTCGGCGTCATTGACATGATGGTTCTCAAAGATATTAGGAACATCTGCGTTATCTTGTACATCAGGAGCAGTGTAAGCATCATCTTGTTGTGCAACATCATTAAACGAATTCCTCTGCTCAAACCTTTGCAATACTCTCCAGTCATCGTTAAGTGCAAATGTGTCTTCCAAGAAAAATATCCGTGTTGCTTAATTTGCCAAAATAAAAGGCTCGTTTGTCTGGTACGCTGCCTTGACATTGATGGATTTGAAATAATCACCAGCTCCGGGTTTTGCGATCCTGGAAAACAGGTTATACCAACGACAGCACAACAGAACCACACACCGATGATCCTCGAAACTGGAGATATACTGAAACTGAACAATGTCTATTATGTTAGCATACATTTCAGTTGTCTCTTTGTCATACGTATCCGTGCTCATGATGGCACTGTTTTGTGTCTTCCTGCCTTCGTCTCGTGCAAGGGTGTTGTAGTGCACATCTCCAACAACGCAAGATTCATAATGTCTTACCCGAGTATCAGGACCCACTGCTAGTGAGTAAGGGGCATCGTCAACTGCCTGCCCATCCTCCCGCATCTTCTTAACCTATGGTTAGAAAATAGATAAGCCGATCATCTTATGTACTCAATGTATTAAAAAAACTGACAGTGCAATTCAAAAGCTTACATGGCTCTTGAACCATTTCGCAAATCCTTCCATAACCAGTTTGTTAATGTTTCTTGGATTTTGCGGCAGTAACTCCTTTCAGTAGATGCCGCACAACATAGTGATCGCGTCAAACATCTAAATATATAAGAATGTGCCGCATGTTTAGTAGATTACGATGTATAAGTTGTAGTACTTAGCACTTAGTTGATATAAGGTAGTATCTCAGGACAGTTATTCAAAACATACCAAACCATTTTGTCCAAATCTTTAGGTTTGTCCTCTTGTCGACTCTTCCCTGTAACTCAAACAAAATAATCGAAAACATTGAGCCCGGGATTGTCTTCATCCACCTCTTTCCTAAGTTGATCAGTTGTTTCAATGTATTTTGAGCAGAATGTCAACGCTTCTGTAGCAATGTAGGCCTCTGCAATGGAACCCTCTGGTCTAGCTCTATTCCTAACATAGCCCTTGAAAGTGCCTAGCCGCCTGTCAATAGGGTACATCCAGCCATACTATACTGGACCTCTAAGTAGTGCCTCATGAGGTAGATGAACAACAAAATGCACCATCACATCAAAGAAGACTGGAGGATATATCTTCTCAAGGTCGCATAGGATAGTTGGTATCTTGTCTCTAAGATGCTCCAAAGCATCTATCCTGATATTTCTATTGCAGAGTTCCCTGAAGAATTGTCCCAATCTGCAACTGCTCTATATAAGTCAGGGTGGCCCAATCCTCTAAGGATAACAGGTAAAACCCTTTGAAGTAGGACGTGGCGGTCATGAGTTGTCAACCCTTGTACCTTGTTTCCATCTGCACTAACTCTCCTTTTAGGGTTGGAAGCAAATCCATGTGGGAATCTCACATGTGACAGGACCTCGCAGAATTCTTTTCTTTTTATCTTGTCCAAGGCGTACACAGCTAGTGCCATATACCCGTGGTTTACCATCATCTTGCACCTGCAAATCCTGTCTAATACCCAGGTGTGTCAAATCAATCCTAGATTTTAAGGTATCTTTCGTCTTGCCTTCAATATTAAGAAGTGTGCTGATAATGCTGTCACATATACTTTTCTCGATGTGCATTATGCCGCAGATTCAAATCTTTCCAATACTCCAAGTCCCACAAAGTGGACCTGCGGGTAAACAATAATATCTCTTCTGCCCTGCCATGCTTCCTTTTCCCGCTACCATTACCAGGATGGTTTGCTGGTGTAATATGCCTGACCTTCTCTAATTCCACTTGCAACTCATCGGCGGTGAGCCTCTTTGGCGCATCATGGTTTTCATACTTTGCATTGAACACATGTCTTCGGTATTTTCTAGGATGCGGCTTGTCCTTGGCAAGGAAACGGCGGTGTCCAATGTAACAGATCTTGCTATATGACAGCGGATTCCTATCATAGCGAACACATGCATTGTAACCATGTGTCGTTCGCCCTGACATAGTGCCCAAAGCCGGATAATCATGGATGCACCAAATTATAACAGCATGTAGAAAGAAATCAGCTGGTGGGCTGCTATATAGGTCTCGAGTGAGAACACCCCTCCATAGCTGTTGAAGTTCCTCCACAAGAGGCTCTATGAACAAATCAAAATCCTTTCCAGGACTTTTTGGACCTGGGATGAGCAAGGCCATCATGTAGTTTGATTCTTTGGTGCAGACAATTGGAGGCATGTTGTAAGGGATAACAAGCACTGGCCACTGCTACCTCTTGAGCACTTGTGTTGGTTTTCCCTTGAAGAGGAAAGGGTGATGGAGAAAAGTAGCGTAAGTATTTCCCTCAGTTTTTGAGAACCAAGGTATCAATCCAGTAGGAGGCCACGCACGAGTCCCTCGAACCTACACAAACAAATAAATCCTCGCAACCAACGCGATAAGGGGTTGTCAATCCCTACACGGTCACTTACGAGAGTGAGATCTGATAGATATGATAAGATAATATTTTTGGTATTTTTATGATAAATATGAAAAGTAAAATAAAAGGAAAAGGAAATAACTAAGTATTGGAAGATTAATATGATGGAAGATAGACCTGGGGGCCATAGGTTTCACTAGTGGCTTCTCTCAAGAGCATAAGTATTCACGGTGGGTAAACAAATTACTGTTGAGTAATTGACAAAATTGAGCATAGTTATGAGAATTTCTAGGTATGATCATGTATATAGGAATCACGTCCGAGACAAGTAGACCGACTCCTGCCTGCATCTACTACTATTACTGCACACCTCGACCGCTATCCAACATGCATCTAGAGTATTAAGTTCATGAGAACAGAGTAACGCTTTAAGCAAGATGACATGATGTAGAGGGATAAACTCATGCAATATGAAATAAACCCCATCTTGTTATCCTCGATGGCAACAATACAATACGTGCCTTGCTGCCTCTACTGTCACTGGGAAAGGACACCGCAAGATTGAACCCAAACCTAAGCACTTCTCCCGTTGCATGAAAGATCAATCTAGTAGGCCAAACCAAACTGGTAATTCGAAGAGACTTGCAAAGATAACCAATCATACATAAAAGAATTCAGAGAAGATTCAAATATTGTTCATAGATAAACTTGATCATAAACCCACAATTCATCGGTCCCAACAAACACACCGCAAAAGAAGATTACATCGAATAGATCTCCACAAGAGAGGGGGAGAACTTTGTATTGAGATCCAAAAAGAGAGAAGAAGCCATCTAGCTAATAACTATGGACCCGTAGGTCTGAAGTAAACTACTCACACTTCATCGGAGAGGTTATGGTGTTGATGTAGAAGCCCTCCGTGATCGATGCCCCCTCTGGCGGAGCTCCGGAATAGGCCCCCAGATGGGATCTCATGGATCCAGAAAGTTACGGCGGTGGAATTAGGGTTTTGGCTCCGTATCTGGTAGTTTGGGGTATGTAGGTATATATATGAGGAAGGAGTACATCGGTGGAGCAAGAGGGGGCCCACGAGGGTGGAGGGCGCGCCTGGGAGGTAGTTGCGCCCCCTACCTCGTGGATTCCTAGTTGATGTCTTGATGAAGGGTCCAAGTCCTCTGGATCATGTTCATTCGGAAAATCATGTTCCCGAAGGTTTCATTCCGTTTGGACTCCGTTTGATATTCTTTTTCTGCGAAACCCTAAAATAGGCAAAAAAAACTGCAATTCTAGGCTGGGCCTCCGGTTAATAGGTTAGTCCCAAAAATAATATAAAAGTGTATAATAAAGCCCAATAATGTCCAAAATAGAATATAATATAGCATGGAACAATCAAAAATTATAGATACGTTGGAGACGTATTAGCCACATGCTATATGTGGCGCTCTGGTGGCCAAATGGGTTAAATCCATCTGATGCTAAGCCAAGTCTAATGTTTCTCGGGTCAGCAGCAAACATTTCGTGGTTCTGATTGAAGCTTTTCCACTCACTACCATGTGATGGATGGCTCATTACATTCTGATCTCTATACTCCTGGTTCCTAGAATGCCATAGTACATCCTCTCTTGTTTCAGCATCATGAAACAACCTCTGCAATCTTGGTGTAATTGGAAAATATCTCAGAACATTATGAGGAATCCTCTTCACAACATCGCCATCTTTCCATCTTGATGATTTGCATTTCGGGCATTCACTTAAGTTGGCAAAATCCTTCCGGAATAGAACACAATTATTCTTACAAACATGGATCATATCATATCCAATTCCAACTGCACGAAGGAAATTCTTCATTTTACTGTAGGTGTGTGGCAGCTCAGACACATCTGGGAAAGCTTTGCGGAAAGTAGCCAACATCGCATCGAACCATTTGTTGGTCATCCTCTCAGATGTCTTCACCTAAAGAAAGGTGACCATAGCTGAGAATACAGACAGCTTATTTCCTGGGGTGACAGCCACGTTGCATTGTTCCAACATGCGGGCCCACCATTTTTCTTCTGTAGGTGAAAGTTCACGGAATGCACGAGCATTTCGTAGCATTGTTTCAATGTTGGTCAAACTCACTGGCTCCGCCACCACCTCCTCCTCCTCCTCTTCCACCTGAGCATCACGCAGATCAAGATGGTGATCTGCTACTTCCACGTAGTCAATAACAATGACGTTCATAGCTTCACCATGATGAACCCACCTAGTATATGTGAGCAACATCCCATACAAGTGTAGATGATTTTGCATAGTTGACTGGGGTCTTGTAACTGAATTCATACAACTGCTACACGGGCAGAGCACATCTGATTTCGGATCACTGTACTCAGTTGTGATAAAGTTCATGAAGTTTTCAACCCCCTCGACATATGCAGTGGAGAATCTTCGAGCAGAAGTTATCCAAGTCTTGTCCATCTATTAGACATACAAATTAGTTCTTCTACTTGATATTACAGGAAAAACATATATGCTTTTTTATGAAGTCCAGAAAAAATACCTAGGTCGATGTATAAAGCTATGGCAAGATATTTGGACGAGCAAATCTAAGTAACAAAATATATGTAAAGCTAATTCAGCAAACAGATTTGAGTGCTAAATTATGGTAGGCTGTTTCAGCGGTCAATGAGGCCGAGCACATAGCCATCGAACTATCGAAGGTCATCACAACAACAAAGATAGAGTATAAAACGGTGTAGAGCTATTTCACCTAACAGATTGGCTACTAGACCACGGCAATCTACATCACAATAAATATATGGCAGGATATTTTAGCAACTAATCGGCCTTGGTATGCCATCTCAGCTAATCAGATTGACTGCAGAACAGGCAAAGAAGCTTCTTAAGCAGAGCATATTGAATGTAAACTACTTCGGCAAACAGTGAGATTAACAGCGTCTACCAGCTAACATTCAGCGCTACACCGACATGCACGGGGCCTCTGTCTAGAATGCACGTACTGTGGGAGAAGCTGACCGCCGTGTGTCTCCACACGAACATCGCCAGCAGTGGTGGCGCTAACCGCCATGCGCCTCCACAAGAACGTCGCCGGCGGTGGCAGCGCGGCTTGAGGACAGCAGTCTACGAGAGCGTACTGTTGGAGCGAGAGGATCACCGTGCGTCCCCCTCGACGAACCGCGGTGCCGACGTATCAGC